>NW_009221858.1:0-445 GCF_000690835.1 Fulmarus glacialis
GGGGGGCTGCTTAATGACACGGTCACCCCACGCCCTTTCTCTCCCGAGGGCTCCTGCGGGCGGACCTCACACCACAGCCCAGCTTTGCCCCACACCATTGGCCTTTCTATCCCCCCTCTTGCTGCCACCTTCTCCCGAGCCACCAGCCCTGCTGCTCTCCAGGGCAGCCCCGAGCACAGCACCGTGCTGACCAGCACCCGACACCATCACCACGGGTCTTTGCTAAAGACACATAAAGAGGGGAAAAAGCTCTTACCAGCTCACCTCTACCGTCTCCGTAGCTCTCTAGGCGACCCTTCCCCACCTTTTAACCCCACTCCTGGCCCACTCTCACCGCTAACCCTGCCCAGGCCAAAGCCGCAGGCTCACGGTATTCGTACTTCTCTCTTGCAATTGCTTAACTGATTGAATCACAGGCAACACGTGCCCTCAATTAAAAAAAAAA
>NW_009221858.1:650-887 GCF_000690835.1 Fulmarus glacialis
GCCTTCCAGCGTGGGTGCTGAAAGTCACCGGGACTTTTAAAATCTGTAAAAATCTGCTTTAAAGGGGCTCTGGTAAAAGCGTGTTTTGTCATGGAAAAGCCTTGTTGTCCCCAGCGGGGACGGGGACAAAATGCTGTCAAATACGAAGCGCAGAAAAAGGGTCTGGTCCCAGAGTTTATGAACTCGAAACAACACAAAACTTGACTTTTTCCTGCAACTATTTGCATCTTTGCCGTC
>NW_009221859.1:0-1861 GCF_000690835.1 Fulmarus glacialis
GATTTGTCTATAGATAACGCAAGAGTTTTTTTTGCCAGGTTCTGGTCACCCCGCTATGGCTTAACGCTGAGAAAGCACCCGGAGGAGAGCATCCTCTGCTCCCGCACGCCGCCTTGGTATTTCTGGTCCTGTTTTGCTGCCCTGCGGTCGGGGGATGCTCGGGATGGATGCTCACCCTGCGGCACCGGCGCTGGGCTCTTTGGGGTCTGGTTTGGGACGCCGTCTAAGCTGACCCCACGCTTTGCTTTGTTGCGGGGCCTTATTTGCTGGTGATGGGCGCGGGCAGCGGTCTGAGCTTGTCCCCTCCACCGTGTCCTGTCCGCAGAGCCTGAGATCTGCTGGGGAATGGGCAGGGTTTTTTTTTCCACCGTTTATAATTGAAGGGAGGGTAAAAGGTCCTTGAGACACCCTCTATCTGGCGGTGACACATTGGTGACAGAAGTTTGGGGTCCACGGCCCCAGTGCAAGAGGAGACACGGTCCCTTTCCTGGCTGGCTCTGAGGCATTTCAGTAATTAGGATGGCTAACGAGCGCAGCAGAGCAAGCAGCTATGGGGGATGCACAGAGCTGGCTTTGCTCCCGCGGGGAGCTGATCCAGCTGAAAACTAACCTGGTGGAGGAAAGAAGTTGGAGAAGGGTTGGAGAAGGCAGCAGGAGATGTTATGGAGACCCTGCCCGTGCCCTTGCGTGGACACACGGCATCTGCTTGGCCCGGCGAGGGCTGTGTTGCCTTGGGAATGCTCTGCAAATCGGGTCCGCGGTCCAAGCGAAACCATCGCCTGGCTGCCGGAGCCCTTTGGGATGGAGGTCCTCCTGGTGGTCAGGGGAAACCAGGTACAGGCAGGACCTTGACCTTGGTTTTTGGTGGTGACACTTCCTGTTCCTCTCTCCTGCACCCCTACCCTCCTCCCCTGCCAAAAATCCCGGCCGCGATGTCACCGTCACAACACAGTGGCTGCCTGGGAAAGCAGATATTAGCAACCCCGAAATATCCCAGGGACAGGCTCTTGTGTGATGGGAGACAGTTACCATGGAAACCTCCTTCAAATAAAAAAAAAAAAAAAAAAGAAAAAAACCCGAAATTTAAAGCAGCCCTTGTAGCTCAGAGGAACTGTAGACCTTATTATGGGTTTTGGCAACCCCCCCCTTTTTCTTTTACTTGTTCCAGCTAAAAGCTCCAGGAGACAAGGCAATTAATTTGAGCATCCCAAGGGGAGCGAGAGAGGGAGGGCGCGGTGCTGGGAACCCGCTGCCCAGACCAGTGGGCTCCCAGTTGTCCCCAGTGCCACTGCCCTGCAGCCACCAAATGCCCTCTCATAATGGGGTTTCTCCACCATGGATGAAGAAGCAGGGTGGTTTTTTAGAAGAGGTAGATTAAGGCTTAAAAACCCCCTTCCTAGCTGTGGGGATCGGTCGAGCTGGCCGGCTTCGGTGAGGAAGGGGAGATGCTTGGGAGAGGAGACATCCAGCTCCCAAATTTTCTTGCTGTGGCTGCAGGGTCCCAGGGGGGCTAAGTCCAGCTCGGCGCAGGCTTTAAATTGCTGCGGCGCTCTCAGACCATCTGCTCCCCTAACAATGTCCCCAGTGTCCGCAGCCGCTGGGAAATCTCCTGGAAATGTCAGATTTGGACCGAAGAGCCCACCGTGCCTCCCACTGCCCTGGGCTGGCCCCGAGCTCCCCTGGGCGCTGCTTTCCCGGTGGCGGTCGTGCCGGTGCGGAGCTGTTTTCCCATCCCAGAGTTGCATCTCCCCAACGTTCCTTCTATTGCTCAGCCAGAAGTAGCCAGGCTCTGGTGTTCGCTGCTTCGGGAGAGCTCTGGAGAGGAGCAGTGATGGGAAGAGTGGCTGGAAAGCTGCCCAGA
>NW_009221860.1:0-2856 GCF_000690835.1 Fulmarus glacialis
TGTAATCTGCAGGGGAGAGGAAGGGACACTCACTGGGAGCCCCCGGGAGGAGCCCCCCGGGAGCTCCCAGACCAAAGGAGTCCCGTGGGGGCCACAGGGGACCCAAGGGGACGGAGGGGCTCCCAGGGCAAACAGACACACGCGGACAAGGGGCGCGCTGGGAAGCTCCTGGGCTAAAGAGGGATAGAGGGAAGTTCATGGGGAGCAAAGGGGCCCCAAGGGGTCCTGTCGGCTCTACCTCCCCGTCGGACACCCCCTCCCCACAGTCTCTGACCTGTCACCACGCCCAGTGGCACCAAAGATGGGGAGGAGGACAGGAACATGGAGCTGGCCCTCACCTGCCACTGCCAGCCAGATGGTGCCACTGGGCTGCAACGAGAGGTACGACTGTCCCTGGGGCTGGTGGGTGCAGGCATAGGTGTCCCCTGACCCTTGCCCCCCAACTGGTAGCCTAGCAACCCTGTGTCTATAGGGTCTATAGGTCATCTATAGGGTCTCTGAGGAGTCGGCAAGGCTCAAACACATCTGAAGGAAGCTGTAATCCTCTCCTTGGGCCCCTATTACAGCTGCTTTCTTCCCCACATCCTCTTTTCTAGTTGCCCCAGGACGTGGCAGATGTCAGCGAGGAAGAGAAGAGTAGGATGTGGCTGGGGGGGATGTCTCACCTCTCACCACCAAATCCAGGGTCTTGCTGACAGCAGACCATTCGAACGAAGTAGTCCTGGTGAAACACTGGCAGCTGTAGCGTCCCTCATTGCCTTTATGCACAGGGGAGATGTTGAAATAATCTCGTTCCTTTGAGAGTAATTTGAGGGCTTTGATCTGGCCCTCCAGGTACAGGAAACAGCCGGCTTTGGAGTGTGCGATGGTGCAACGGAAGATCACGTAAGCTCCTGCAGCCACCTCATGCCCAGGCAGGACAGAGAGGACAGGTTTGGGGAGACTGAACTCTGGGGGGAGAGGAGAGAGCATGAGAAGGTGTGCAGGGCTTTGACATGGTGCCAGGAGCCACCGGGATCTCCATGACCCCACCACCTGGCTCAGACAGAGGTGAAGATGGTCCCCACCTCTCCAAACTAAGGAAGAGGGGAAAACCCCTGCCTGTCATGTGGACGGGGAAGCCAAGTGGCTACGTGCACCCCGGTCTGCCCACGTGGTGTCTGACCCCACGCAAAGGGGTAACAGCACATCTCTCACCTTGCACTGTGACATCCAGGGTTTCACTGCGAGCCAGCACAGTGCCTCCACTCAGGTAGTGGCAGCTGTAGGCACCTGTGTCCTCTTGGGTGGCACTAGAGATGGAGAAGTCAGCCCTGCTGCCTCCCAGTTCCAGGGTACGGTTGCCATTCTTGTACAGCACGAACTTCCCACTGTCACACTGGCAACTGCAGCAGATGGTGGTGGAGCCTCCTGGTGGGATCACCCCGGGCGGCTTCAGGAAGATGGAGATTGTGGGGGCACCTGCACAGGGAGAGAGATGCTGCCAGACAGACAGGGAGTCCCCAGCGCCCAGCTGCCCTGCAGTGAGCCTGGGGCTGGCTCCAGGCCCCATCTCCACACAAGGGCAAGTTTTGTTCTGTGGGGCTGGGGAAGAGCCCTGGGAGATGGGTGGGGGCCCAGAGATGTGTCCAAACTCCCCGTGTACCCCCTCATGATACTCACTTGGTGTAGCCTTGCTCTGTGCCACCAGCCAAGCACCTGCAAGAAAAACAGCTGTGTAACATCTCTGTGGAGTCTCTGGACGCCTCATGTCCCTCCCTGGGAGCCCACACAGCCTCTGGCACTCACCGAAGGCTAGCATGTGGGTCACGGGCAGCATCGTGTCCCTCTTGGCTCCCTCTGTCCTTGGCTTAAGCAGGGCTTCTTCAGAGAAAGGCGTTGGCTGGAGGCACTGAGCAGCTGGGTGGCTTCTTGTGGGTCCTGATACGTCCTCGTTGCCACAAGCCACCTTCTGTCCCACAGCTTGGGTTTCTGCAGACACAATTGCAGGGCTGGGATGGTTGAACTGGAACCAGAATGTCCCAGTCACCTGCCCAGGGCTGGGCACCCGTGATGACCTGGCTTTAGGATCCTGTGGACCTTAGGAGAGAAGCTACCGGGGCTTTTAGTTTCTCTTTCTTGGCTCTGGTCACTTGATGGGGAAATGGCTTCCTCTCAGCCCTTGCGAAATAGGGTGATGTTCTGCAAGCAGGGCGGGGAGAAGAGACAGCGCAGGACTCTTTCTGAATCTCTGTGAGAAAGCTCCAACAACAAGTGGTGTCATAAAATAGCTGTTTTAATAAGACAGAATAAAAAGGGGACTATAGATAGCAAGTAAATCTTACATCCCTTCGGAGGCAGGGCACCCCAGTTTCCTGCAGCATTGGTGGACCCTGGATAGATTTTCCCACGGCATGCTGGGCAAATCCCATCTGTGGAGATGTGCCCAGCATCTGAAGGGGCGTAAGATTTACTTGCGATCTATATTCCTCTTTTTTATTCTGTGCCATTAAAACAGATATTTTATTGCTCCATTTGCTGTCAGGCTGTCCTGGTTTCGGCTGGGATAGGGTTAAATTTCTTGCTAGTGCTGTGTTTTGGATTTAGTATGAGGAGAATGTTGATAACACACTGATGTTTTCAGTTGTTGCTAAGTGCCCTCCTAGTCCAAGGACAGCTCCCGTGCCTACTGACTGAGCTAGGTACACGAGATGGGAGGGAACATAATCAGGACAGCCAGCCCAGCTGGCCAATGGGGTATTCCATACCATGTGATGTCATGCTCAGTATATGAATGGTAGGCGTGATCCAGGAAGTACCGATCGCTACCTGGTTATCGGTCAGCGCGGGTGGTGAGCAATTGCATTGTGCATCACT
>NW_009221860.1:2971-4615 GCF_000690835.1 Fulmarus glacialis
GGTGGGGGGGAGTGAGTGAGCAGGTGCATGGTATTTGGCTGCCTGCCAGGTTAAACCACGACACAGGCCTTTCTCACCGAGGTCCAGGAAGACCTCTGCACCATGTCATGCCCCCTCGTCATGCCCAGAAACCCTGCATGGTGCCCCCCGCCGCAGTGCAGACCAGGTGGTGGAGGGGGAAAGGACACTGGGTCCAGCCGTAGGCTGTCCAGGCTGTGCTCTTCCCCATGGCTGTGGGGCAGGTTTGGTGGCTCCAGAGTGGAATAAGAGGGAAGTAACTTAGCTTCCCTTTTGGCCTCGTTAGGGGCTGTTTCATCCCACCTGGCCTATAGTGTCTTTCATTGGAGGAGGGACAGCAATATCTCCTACCTGTAGGTCTGGATCCACCCCACAGGGTTGGCCCTGTTCCTCATCCATCCAGGCCTCCCCAGTCCTATGCAGGAGCAGTGGCAAGGTCCTTACTCCAAATAACTGCTCACTTCTGACCCACCTGGAGCCTGGCCTCCAGCCTCCTCGGCTGCCATCTAGTCTGGGTTGGCCAGTGGTGTAGACAGAGCTCCCTTTGGCAATAACGAAGGGATAATTAAACAGGGGAAGTTGCTTGCACGTTTGGGTGATGTGGAAGCGAGGAGAGCAGGGAAAGGATGTTGTTATGGGACTGGAGCTGTGTAGGACAGGTGGCAGCTTGTCCAGGGATCCCACACTGCTGAAGGCTGCAGCATCTGTAGCTCCCTGCCCTCCTGCAAACTGCAGGCAGGCACGTCCTGCCCTCCTCTGACTGTGCACAATCTCTGCCACAGCTGGCCCGAGCAGGAATAAAATTGCAGGGCTCAGGGCTAGGCGGATGGTGTTTATATCGCTGCAATCTAGGGGCAAAAGGAGAAGTGGCCACTGGACTCCTCCAGGGCTCTCGGCTGCCCCATGTGGTCCCCTCTAGACCCTCTCTACCCTTTTCTTTCTGCCCCCTTCAGCCCTTTTGGTCTCCCTTGGAGATATCATGGGGTAGGAGAAGTTTTGCAGCAGGGTGCTCTTTGGCCGCCTCCTTTTCTGGGGCACCTTTCCTGGCCCAGTCTCCTGTCTAACTCCCCTTGGGGTTCTCGTGTGGTCTATGCAGTCAATGTGATTTCCTGTGGTCTCCACATGGTCTGTAACAGTCCACGTGGCCTAAATTGCTCTTGCGTGATCCATACAGTGCAAGTGATCTCCATATGGTCCCCATGATCCATTTGATACAGCCCCTTCGTCCAGGACAGTTCAGATGATTCTGAAGGCCAGTCATAGGCAGGAGACCAGAAACTACCCCCCTGGGGTTGCTGTCCCTCCCAGCCTTGTCCTTAGCACTGATGTCCCACTGTAACCTCTCCCCAAGGACCCTGTGGACACTGACTGGTGTGCTGCCCTGCCTGAACAGCCAGCACCCTGTAGGGAGATGGTAAGAGACAGAGAGATGGATGGATGGATGGATGGATGGATGGATGCCCTGAGTCTGTGAGGCCCTGGTCTGAGATAGCTGCCCTCCACAAACACACATCCTGGTCCCACATCTTCCTGGATGCATGTCTGGCTCCCATGTGTTGCCCCCAGATACATCTTGGTCCCTCCCCACCCTTGACATGTATTATCATAGAATCATAGAATCACAGA
>NW_009221861.1:0-9648 GCF_000690835.1 Fulmarus glacialis
GTCACCATCCCTGGAGGTGTTTAAAAGACCCGTAGATGTGGTGCTTAGTGACATGGGTTAGTGGTGGACTTGGCAGTGTTAGGTTAACAGTTGGACTCGATATTAAGGGTCTTTTCCAACCTAAATGATTCTATGAGAATTTTTTTTTAAGTTTGACAAAAATGATTAAAAAAACCTTATAGTAAGGTTCCCTGAGATTTTCAAAGCTTCAGCTTGTGACACAGTAAAACTAAAGGGGGAAGTGGGGTTCTGGCATCTGGTTGGTATTGATATGTTCAACCAGTCCATTTGCTCTGCAACCAATTATCAAAGCATCCCATATTTTCAGTTACAGCCGCATATGCTTTAAAAAAAAAACAAACCAAACAAACACAAGGCAAATAATATAGTTTCCACCTGCATATTGATATTGGAGGATGCATGTTTTGAACAGTTATTTTTCTTAAACATTTTGGTTTTAATTTCCTGAGTTAAGTGTTAGACTATGATTAGGGATCTGCTGGTATTGAAAAAAATGTTTACTGGCCCATCTTGACAATCTTTCCAGTGAAGATGGAGGTTGTGCTGAGGCATTTCCATTAATTTTTGTTCTCTAACCTCTGGTCTCTTCAAAAGTTGCCTTTTAGGTTTTGATAAATTATTATTGGTAACTATTATTAGCAATAATAACAATTAAGTAATAACAATTAATAATAACAATTAAGTAATCTCTTAATGAGAGAAGACTATTAAGTGCTTGTGCTGATGTTTAGAGTTGTTGTCTATATTCAGTGTTGTTAATCTATCAGTAGGATTTGGAGAAAAATTAAAAATAGCTTGTTCATTCCAAAGGTTTCTTTGTGCAACTTTCATGCGAAGTCGCATGTGAAATCATTTAATAGGAATGATAATAGGGACATAAATGCTCTGGTGTCCTTCTGGTGCATATCCATATTTTCCTTGGCCTGACTGATAAAAGTAAGGTACTACCACCTCAAGTTCAATCTAGGAAAAAAAGGACACTTACAAATTAAGGGCACGCACTTTGGAAAATAGGTTAAAGATATATCACCTCCATTTGTTGTTACCTTGGATTTAGGCTGAGATTTTGGAGGCTTTTAGAGGAGTCTCTTCCAAATACCACTCCATCTACCTGAATAATGAGTTGTTTCCCTCTGAACCTTACAGTGGTTCTCAACATCTTTGTCATCTCCAGATGAGACTGCACTCTGTGTTGTGTACTAGGCTGAAATTTTGTTGCTGCACTTAAAAGGTCATTCACTCAGTGGTCACTTATGTAGGAAATTTTATCTTGTTGCATGGTTACAAGTGCTTTAGAAGAATTATTGTTGCAGGCAACTAAGGGTTGCCTACAAACCTAAATGGTCTGGAGCTTGGTGTTACAGAGCTTACCTCTCTTCAAGGGTAATACCGTAACTTTCACTCTGCAGTTCTCTCTTAATGGATCATCCTCTTATTTCATGTCAATTTATTTTAAAAAAGAAATCCAAGCAGAGCACCAAATATATCTAATACTAAGTATTAGTTATAAAACAAATCACAGGAAAACTTCGAGTTTACCTTCAAATGAAAATTCTAGAACTACAAAGTCTGATTTTAAATTGTTTTTTTTTTTTTTCTCTGCATCAGTGTCACTGTTTCAGTAGAAGAGCTGCTCCAGTTATATGAGGAACTGGAACAAACAAGTTCATTGAATCTAAATCTTGGTATGAATTTGTAAAGTTGAATGGCGTAGTAGAAGCCTGCCTTATGAGTATGAATTTTCTTTTCATGACAAGGACATCTGTGTAAACTCAGAAATTCTTGCCCTTAATGGTCGCAGGTAGCTATTCCTTCATGATGGTTCTAAATCCAAAGTGTTTATATAGAGTGACCTCATGGAAAAGATGACAAAGTAGTACATTACTTTGATTTTGAGACTTCAAAAGATTTAAAAAAAAATAATTTAACTTACTTGCAACCTGGAGCTTCGCTTCTGTCCCACTCTCCCCTCAGGCCTACTGGGGATAAGGGGAGGGAGACAAACATGGGCTGCTATGAGAGATAAACATACTGTAGTGAGGAGGTTTATTGCCTGGAAAGGAAACTACAGTACTGTTAGATACTATATTTACCCTTTATTGTGGCAGCCACAGAACTCTCTTCCTTTTTTTGCTGACAAACCAGTCTGTTCTTAAAGCATGGTAAATTCTTGAAATGTTTAGGTCTTCATTTTCTGTCACTTTTGTAGTTATGTTTCTAATTTCTTTAAGTCCTACTTGTTAATCACTGACAGTTGTTTGTGTTTAAAATACCCAGCATAGCACAAGTCATCAGGAAACTAGGTCAGTGGTTCCCAGTGTTTCTGGAGTCAGCTGGGGCCTAAGGGAGGATGCCAGTGTCAAACCAAGGAGGACCACAGCCTAGGCGCCACTTCTTGTCTGGACAGCTTGGGTCGGAGCTGCTGGTTGTGTGGCCTCCCTCAGGCAGAGCTGCTCACTGGAGGGAAGCTGGTGGGAGGGCACCAGCAGCTCCCAGTGCCCAACAAGATGGGAATGGACTACACAGGCTCACACGGGTGTGTTGGCATCCGGGTCCTACTGTTAGAGGATCCTGGTGGATTTTTGTATCGCTGGTTTGTTAAGCAAAACTGAAGCTAGCATTTCAAAACAAAGTCTGCACTTACGCTTGATGAGTTTAATGTTGGCTTTAATACTTTTCTTCAAAGTTCATACAGTTGGGAAGATAGTGGTCAATTGTTACCTGTGTAGAGAGGCATCTCACACTTCAGGATCCTTTTCTGTCCAGCCATTACACAGGGACCCTTGAACAAATGCAGCCTTATTGCAGGTGCTTCCATTAACTTTAAACATTTAAAAAGAACACGTTTAGAATAAGAGTATCAAAGAGGCATGTGAGCTTTCCTTGTTTCTTCAGCTTGACCTCTTAACACAGCAGAGATCAGGAAGTTGGTATGATCCTTCTGTCTTCGTATGCAGGCTGTTGAAGCAGATATCTGGGGTCCCACTTGCTGTGAAACATTCTCTGCTTCCTCTCCTGCTTTCCTCCTACACCTTGCTTCTAAACTGGGCTACAAAGTCATGCAGTCCTTTCTTTTGGCAGACCCAAAATACGGTTGGGAATGTCTTGTAATATGCTATCCATATGTGAACAGAAGTCTCTACTACAGCTTTCCATGCAGTATGCTAGAGTATTTTAGTTATGTAAAGTTAAGGGACTGGCAACTTAAAGATAACTCTTACTTTGAGAGGTTAGAAAAAATTTCTTGGTCTCCACAAGAAATGTGGGGCTTATGCTGAGTGAAGGAACTGAAGAATTATTCAGTGTTAAGATGTTGGTCTGTAGGTGTTGGTCTTTTACATTAGGCTTTCAAAATACAGAGGGAGGAAAGACTGATAGTCTTTGTTCTTAATTTATTCTGTGTGCATTATGGGAAAATTACAATATATTTCAGGATTTAAAGTAAAATACAAATCATTAGATACTAGCTTAAATACTGGAGATAAGACATCAGCTGCTAATTGTAGAACTGATTTACACTCGAGTGTTACTTTCATTTTGATGTGAGCTAATGCTAGTACACAGTCATACATTTTGAACTTTGATTTACAATTTATTCAAGTGTCATATTCTTAAGCAGCTTGAGTCCTGAATTCATGCAGCTGTATTATTCCAGTTGCTCAGTTAAGGTCAAATAAATGTATGATCTCACTTCATGTGTGTTTAAATTAAAGGGGATTTTGTAGAATAGAGCTTGGTCTGAATGAGACTGACTGAAAATGAGAGAATGTTTCTTCTGACTCAACTTTTCAGTCTCACTCATGTTAATTCTAACCTAATTTTTATATTAAGAATACTGGGGAAAAAAATAACAGAAGCTTCAGATTAAAAGTAGTTTGAAATACTATCTTATTTAAGTTGTGTTTGAATTGGCTCGTATCTTCCTCTAGGTACCGGTGGTTCTATACCTACTTCAGATTATTTTCTTTGAGACACAGTTATTTAAAGTTTTTTTTATTGCTTAATTCATTTTCTGAGAGCAGTGAAATCTTAAGATTTCATTTGACAGTAACCAACATAATTTCTAAACTATACTTTTGTATATTTGATGTTCCTTTCAAATAACAGCATTTCTAAAGGAATGCACATTCTCCGAGAATGTTTCCTTTTCCTCAGTTACTCAGTACTGTTACTTACAAACATGCCACTGAGCAGGCCAATTTGTGTGGCAGTACTTGTGCTTCTCTTGTGCAGATCTTACATTTTCTTACATGTTCTGAAATGCTCTAACTTTTCTTCTATCCTTTGTAATTCTTTATGTAGGCAATCGTGGCCAACAAAAATCGATGTACCCCAAGATCTGGAGGATGACCTTACAGCTTCTCCTCTCTCCCATGCAACTGTTCCTCAGTCACCAGCTCGCACGGCTGAGAATGTTCTCAACGGCCACAGAAGCAAGGCCCTTGGCGATTCAGCAAAGAAAGAAGATATCCCTGAATTAGCTGGACCAGCACTTTCAGCAGTCCCATCAGTGAGCCTAAAACCCACTACGAGTGGCCGGAAGTGCTTGTTTAGAGTAGAAGAAGATGAAGAGGAGGATGAAGAAGATAAGAAACCTATTTCTCTTTCTACTCAAGTTGTTCTGCGCCGTAAGCCTTCAGTTACAAACCGTCTTACTTCGAGAAAGAGCGCACCAGTCCTCAATCAAATCTTTGAGGAGGGCGAGTCAGATGACGAGTTTGACATGGACGAGAACTTACCCCCAAAGCTCAGCAGGTTAAAAATGAATATTGCTTCACCTAGCACAGTACATAAACGCTATCACAGGAGGAAAAGCCAGGGACGGGGCTCTAGCTGCAGTAGCTCAGAAACAAGCGATGACGACTCAGAAAGCAGGAGACGCCTAGACAAAGATAGTGGGTTTACTTACTCCTGGCATAGACGAGATAGTAGCGAAGGGCCACCTGGCAGCCAAGGAGATGGTGGTGGACAAAGCAAACCAAGTAATGGCAACGGAGGGGTAGACAAAACGAGCCCAAGTGATAACAACAAAGGTGGGGGGAGTCCCTCCGGTAGCTCCAGTGGTAGCACCAACAACACTTCAGGTTCCACTCGTAGGTGCGCTGGATCTGGAAACTCAATGCAGCTATCGTCTAGAAGTGCAGGGGAACTGGTTGAAAGCCTGAAGTTAATGAGCCTTTGCTTAGGTTCACAGATTCATGGCAGCACTAAATACATTATTGATCCTCAAAACAATCTGTCCTTTTCCAGTGTAAAAGTACAGGAGAAATCAACATGGAAAATGTGTATAAGTTCCAGCGGAAGCGCAAACCAGGCTCCATCGTTGGGCAAGCTAAAATTTTTTTCTGACCAAATGTCAGACACAGCAAACGAATTGGAACGGATAAAGAACAGGAACTTGAAAAACAATGTGCTACAACTACCTCTCTGTGAAAAGACGATATCTGTGAATATTCAGCGGAACCCAAAGGAGGGGCTGCTGTGTACCTCCAGTCAAACCAGTTGTTGTCATGTCATTTGACAATGACCTGATTTTAATAGCTTGATCTACTTGACAGCATCATTCTTCCTGTTCAGAGCTGTGAACACCTTGTCACCAGACCCCCTTTTGTTGTCTTAAGATTTTTAAGTGGGCTTTGAGCAGTTATTTATTACACTTTAATTTTGTGTTTGCTTGATGGTATGACAATGCATGGTCTTTGCATGCTGCTAGCCGGTATGTTTTTCTTTTTCAACAAAACAGGATATTTTATTGTGTAGTTTTTACATTTATAATTTTACTATGGAAGATCTGGATTAAATTAAAATAAATATCTGGATCCTAATGTAAATGGAGCACTTAGAAGTTTCATGTTCTGCACTTAAACTAGAGAGAGAAGCTTTTGTTTGCTTGTGAAATGTTAATTCTTGTTCTGACCTTCTGTGATAACTAAAATATGTGATATGTGGCATACTTCTATGTGTCTGAAACAGAACCAAAGCAATAATGTTTTGATGCTGAAAACTCTTCAGGGAGCTTTCAGATGTTCCAAGGCTTGTACAAAGCAAAGATGCACTGAAAATTAGTGATCTTGAAATATGATTTTAAACCCACACCTATTTGTCTTAAGCTATGATATGGATAAAGTTGTGGCTCAAAAATCAAACTGAAAAGATCTTGTTTTGCTAGAGGCAGTTTTCTTTTTTTAAAAAAAAAGGCAAGTAGATTTGTAAGGCAGCTTTCTCCCATAGAAATATGTTAATATTACAAGCAGACAATCTTTTTTAATATAACAAAGGTAAATTATTAAGTCTACTTCTGAGTTTTTACATGCTAACTGAAAATAAAGTATTTGTATGAATTACTTTTGTTATTAGTATATCATGACACTTAATACTTTAGGTTTTTACCTTGTAATATTTCTCCCCTATCCTCTCCTCTCCTCCCTGAGATTTCAAAAGGCAATAAGGGATGGAAAACCTTTAGGTAATTGGATTCAAATTGAAATTGTTATTGTCATTTACATTTTTCTCATTATTACTCTTTTTAAGACTTAAAATACTGCTGTTCCCCACATGTACACCACTTATTTTCCCTCAGTAATCATGCTTTTTCATAAAGTCAGTTTAAAATAGCATATAGGAAAGTATTTATTTTACAGCTCTTAGCCTTTCTGTCGGGTTTCCCATTGCCATGGCAAGGTCTTGATTTAGAGTATTTCTGTACAAAAGGATACTTTTGACCAGATGAATTAACTTTGTGGAATTTTATTATCTAGAATAAAATATATTGCAGATTGCTAGTTTTGGGAAGGGCAAGAATGTTTTATTTTTTCATGCTGTGCACTGGGTCTTCTAAGCAATGCTAGTGAAACTGGTGGTAGTATGTAGCAGCGCCCTGGGCAGACATTGGATGTCTGAGAGGAGTTTACACTGCTGAGCATCTTGCAACACTTGCGGAATGGTCAAATGCAGCGCATTTCACGTCCACCGCAGGGTGAGCAGAGCACCAAAGAACGGCGTTACGCTTGGTCGTAATTTCTGCAGCTCATGACAGCTCTTCTTGATTAGTAAAAGACTTTACTAAGAGAGTCTACGTTGCCTGGGGTATTCCCACTGGCTAGCCTAGCCAGGGATTTCACATTCTGCTTCCTAAGCAAGGCAAAGGATAAGTGTTTTACTTCTTTAAGTTTTAAACTCTAGTTGCAGTTTAGTCAGCGTGATATTTATAAATCAAAAGCTACAAGAATAGATGTGTGGGTGAAGCCATAGAACATATTTGCTTGACATTTTTGAGCAGGGATCTTACAAGGGCCAGAAATGAGATGTGTGGTTCACAGACAGTGAGCGTAACATCTGAGTAGGAGACGAGTTTATAAAGGGCATTGGCAATAAACTTATTTGTTGCAGCTTTTTTTCCAAGTATTGTAAATACTCTTTCCTGATATTATGTACAGCCTTGGAATGGCACCTTTTAACTAACCCCAGGTGTATTTTGTTTCCAATGTTTTTATATACAACTGTATATATGGTGCTCACTTTAGAACGGCAGTGTTGACCATTTATGCTGCATAGTTATATCATAGCCTTAGAGTTGTGCGTGGTTGGTTGAACCTTTGGGTGTACAGATGTCAGTCTGAGTGGTGTCCCTTATCCACGTGTTGGTAGGTGAATGACTGTGCATGTGGTGTATGTCGTATTATGTTGTCACGTAAAAGGAAGGGCGAGAATAACCACTACATTAAGATAATATTGGACCAAACTATTTAGAGCAAGTAAACAGTTTCTTGTACCCCTTAACGTGTCTTTAAAAGTTGCATATAGTTACAGTAGTGTATAAATTAAATATTGTGGAAAAACAATTAGTCCTGTATTTTTCTGTATGTGTGTATATAAATATATATAAAAAAATAATGTACCTCTAGCAACTTAATCTGTATTTAAGATGTGACAATCTTGACACAGAATTTTAAGAGTAGCAGTATAAATAAGCAGAATTAACGAACAGAAATATAAAAATTTCTCACCAAGAAAGAGTCCGCGTGTGTGTTAAGAGGGTACAGAAAGATCAGCTGATCTTATTGCTTCCAGCAATGTTTGGCTTTTTCATTGTATAAACATTCATGGTGTGCGACAGAATTGGAAAATCCAGTTAATAAAAGTGATATCTTGATTGATGCATAACCTATGATTTGCATGTCAATGCAGTTTGTTGCTCCTGGTGTTTGCTGTGCGAGGGCAGCACAACTCCTGGCTGTGGACCCCAGGCTGCAGCGCGTCGGAGGTCAGGCCTCCTGGAGACCGGCTTGCTGGGAGAGCTCCCGCTGCTGCCGACACCGAGCAAGTTCACAGGGAGTCATGAATGAAAAGAGAAAGCAGTGGAAACGTAAGCTGGGTTGCCTCGAAAAAATGCAACGCTGTGTGTGGATGCATGTCAGGTTGCAAACTTTCAGTTATTCTCTTGCATAGATCATTTGTTAATTTGGGCTTAAAAGTTGTCACGGTCGGCATCTGCTAGAACAGCTTTTTTGTTTAAAGGTTGAGGTTGCTGTTTCTTAGGCAGAACTTCAGATTTAAATAGCGTAGTAAGCTTTACAAGCTGCTGTTCAGCTAGAGAACATCGATGACAAACTTGTCCAACGTACCGCCTCAGCAAACCTGGTGCCCTTCTGGCAGCTTGTGCCTGGCAGTTCTGGGTTTCAAAATCTCAGTTAAAATACTTGCTGCCTGTGCGCCCAGGTCAGTCAGATGAGTCTCACCTCAGCCACACGTGTGTGTCCATTACAGTCATGGAGGGAAACCTTGCCTGCCCCTGCTGTAACTCTTGGGGAAGGCAAGGTGCTTGACTTGTCTCAGGTTTTTCTTGTTAGATGAAATGATTGGTTGTGTAAAGTGGTGGTGTGTAAACTAGGGTTTGTTTTTTTTTTTCTTGGAAAGATGTATGTGAGTTGAAGTTTCACCAATAAGGATTGAACGTTTTTAATCCAAACCTAACCCAGTCCTATTCTCTCTGCAATATAAAATGGGTAATAGTAAAAAAAACCACCCCATGTTAGCATGAGCACTGATACACATCAGCAGTGAGTAGCGGAGCATGGTGACTGCGCACCAAATGATGGGCGCCTTAAGACAAAGCTGGTGTCACCTGGAGCGCCCAAGGTGTAAAGCCCCAGCGCATGACACAGCTCCTTGGCACGCATGCTCTGTGCTGTTTCTGCTGTTGTGTAGCAGGACCCCAGGAGTTAATCCCACTGATTCCCTGCAGCTGCTTCACAGTGTTCGTTGTACAGCTGTGCCCCATGTTGCGCTGTGTAGACTGCCAGGTGCTGGAAAACCTGCTCTGCACAGTCTGTCTAAAATTCAGTACGATGGTACAAGAAGGGAGGGAACAACTGAAATGCCTAAGCGCAAATCCAGGCACGTGCTCTTGCTGTGGTCATGCACAAACTGCTGTGCCTTAACGTGGTGCTTACAGCTCTATCTCCCCGAGGTGCTGCGGGCAGCAGTTCAGGTTGCGGGGGTAGCAGCGCTAGCCAGTGCTTCTGGAACATGTTCTGCTGCTTTGCCCCACCGGCATGGAGAGGCTGCCTGCATGTGGGTGATTTCTGCTGTCATGCGCGTCACCAGTGTGCCTGCGGAGCTGTCACT
>NW_009221861.1:9686-63794 GCF_000690835.1 Fulmarus glacialis
TTAACACACAGCCTGCGACGTGACTGCTCGTGAAACACAAACTGTACCCAGCCAGAGATGGCATGGACACAGGGTGTTTGGCACACACGCTTGCAGAGATTAATGGCACTTAACAGGTGATGTAATTATGTGCAATTAATGTATGATTGCTTTACAATTGGTCAATTGTGTGAAGCTGTACCCACTGGCTTTTGCAGCTGGGACCAGCTTCCCAACACTGGTTATTGCAAAATGGGGTGGAGGCAAGGAGCAGCCAAGGAACTCACGGGGCTGTGACCATGCCTCAGCGGGGTAAGGCCTAACAAAGCTTGTACTGCCTGCCTCTTTTTTTTAAGACAACAAGGCCAAGCAATAACATCTCAGTAGTTGGTACATGCAGGTCAGATTTTTTTTTAAATGAATTTTTCATTAGCAAATAAAGAAACCCCAGTGTGGATGGCTGGCAACAGAGAACAGGGACAAACTGGAATGTCCCAAACATTAGAGACAACCCAGCCACCCTGACAGCCTTCCCTCTTGTTAAATTTATGTGGATGAATCAGAACAGATCTGTCTGTTGCTAATTCCAGATGATGACTTGCTTTCAGTAAAAGGTGTTTGAGTAACAGCACCTTGACGTGACTGTACTTGGGGAAGCGTAACAGTGACTCACCTGTTCAGTTGCCTACTGACCGAAGCCAGCGGGGCTCCCTCACCAAAGTCACATAGGTACAGTGTTTTGAGGGACAGCCGGATCACCCTTCTCTGGAGCAACAGCTGCGTAGCTGTTTTAGCCTGCTCCCTTGCTGAAGCACAGGCTGTGGCTATTTTTTTTTTTTTTTTTTTTTTGAGCTTAAAATTGTAATTACTTGTAACAAGTTGACTCAGTTTGGCCTATGTGTGTGTATTACAAATGACATCAATTTCTAGAAGTCAAGAACCCTGAATTAGTGGCAAGAGTAAAGTCTGTTATACTAGGGGAAAAAAAAGATGATCTCTATTTACTTTCCCAGGTGGTAGAAGAATTGTGTCATATGAAAAATGCAAGTATATTTGATACTTCAGGGGACTTGAAAAGCATGGGGTTTTTTGTGAGGGCTTCACTAGGCTCGCAGACTCCTTCGTAATTAATTTCAGAAAGCCCTTGTGTAACATCTTCCTCTTTCTTCCCTCTCACTGCTCTCTCTTGAGAAATACAGGGCTGGGGGAAGGATCCGTTTTCCTCTGGGCACTTGTGTGCCACACGCACTCAGCTTGAGTGCCCAAGGCCTGGGAGAGGTTTGCTCAGCGCTGCAGACCTGGGAGCTGGCAGGAAGGGCTGTTGAGCTCTCTTACACCATGCCCAGCATCGCCCTCGTCACACCAGTGATGACAGATGCCGTCACCACTGTGTTTTATATCAAGCGGCAGGGTGCAGAGAGATCCCTCCTCTCTAAGGGCATCAGTCTTCAGGGCTGACAGGTGAGTCACCAGGCTCTGCTGTCAGCTCCAGCCTGATGCTGGCACTCACCCCTCCAACTCCTGGATGAGGCATGGGAGAGCTCCCCTGAAGAAAGCGCGTGGCAGTAGTAGGCATTGTTCCCACTGGCTTTGCTTATTTGAATAAGGAAGTAAACTCTCCATCAGTGCAAGTCTTCCTCAATGAGATCTGAGACCGATTCCCTCAGATCCAGGTAGGCTAAAACACCCAGACCGCTTGCCTGCTTACAGAAGAACCTTTCCTCATGTAACAATTCCAGCATTTTCCTCTTCTACTGTCCTTAAGCTCATGGGAGGTGCTGCAATCTGGCAAGTACAGAAGAGATCTTGAGTCAGCAGATCCCTCTGGGCATGCGATTAGACCTGTGGCTCACAACGTACCTGGTGAGAGAACTTTTGTACCACCAGTAAATTATTTATGACTGCTCTTTTCCTTAAAAACAGCTTTCTTGGTTGTTATTGCTGCTGCTGAGGAGACATGTAAAATTCAAGCCTTATGGATAGGTACAGGCTACTCCCACACACTCGTCTTCCCAAACAAAATGCCTCCAGACTCATCCTAGGCTTCTCCCTAAAGCTTGAGACCAGAGATGAACTTACTTTATTTCCTAGACTCAGGCATTGGAAGAACCACTGCACACCCAAGTCTGCCCACACTCCTGGAAGTTCCAGAGCCAAGACCGTCTCTGTGAGGCATAAGGGTCTCTCTAGTTGGGTAATGGACCGTGCCATGAACCTCCAGGGATGGACTCGCTGCCCATAACGGGGGCACAGGCAGAGCGTAAGCTGGGTTGTGCCCGGTCCCAAGGCAGCGGCTCAGAGCCCAGTCACGCTTTCCACAACCCCTGCATGAACCCACCACTATTTGCTTGAAGGGCCTGAGCTGCAGCTTCAGCTATCGCTGTACGCAAACTGCTCCATGACCCCAAGGGAGAAGACAGAAGACGCTCACGGGGAACCAGACACCTCTGACCTAGGTGGCTTTGTCTCCTTCCCTTCAGTGCACTGTCCCCTGTAGCCCACTGTGCCCTTCTCTATCGCACAGTGAGGAAACCAGACCAATGGCCTCTTCTGTCAGCTCTGCGGCAGGGGATGGCCTGAGCACAATGGGAAAATAAAGTCTCCACTCCTGTGTGCCTTGGGGACACAGTTACTCAGACGAGGAACAGACATACAGATTACACAGCTTGTGAATGGCAGTTACTGGTAAATACCTTATTTATTCTTTCTAATATTTTCATCTGACAACAGATTTTTGTCAGTAAGTTACATCCCTAGCATCCCACAATTTTTAAAGATGCACCTACAGCAGAAAGAAAACAATACAAAAACATTCAGAAGCATAGACAGAAATATTTTTTCTCTCAAATGAGAAATGAAAATAGATGACATCATAAATGTAAAAAACCAAAAAACAAACCAAAACCCAGTATCAAACCAATATCTAACAGTATGAAACACAGCAACCCCCCCAGTAAAAGGATGAAGAGCAGCCCAGAGAGGGACAGAAGCTAAATTTCAGTTCAGTGACAAAATATTACTTGGCAATATATAGGTAACATTTCTCAGCCAGCTAAAGTGTGTGCTCTTTAGGACAGAAACACCCTCTGTCATGACTGTGTAGCGTCTGTGATGCTAAAACAAGAGTTCTCCCAGTATCTAGAACAAACTCTAAAAAACAAAGGATTCCCATACTTCTCACTCACTTCCACTTATAGAAGGTTGTAATTCCTCCATACATACTAGCTTTAGGTGGAGACTCCACCTAAAGAACAGTATTATCCCCATTTATAGAAAAGGCAACTAA
Source organism: Fulmarus glacialis (assembly GCF_000690835.1). NCBI lineage: Eukaryota > Metazoa > Chordata > Aves > Procellariiformes > Procellariidae > Fulmarus > Fulmarus glacialis. The sequence continues at coordinate 12,952 of NW_009221861.1, forward strand.
GCAGAAGTGAAGGGATTTGCCCAAGGCAAGGGCAACAGCTATGTTTCTTATGTCACTGAGTACTTAAACCTTACTAGAGATTTTCCTGTTAGTCTATAGAAAACAGGAGAATGAAAGGACCGCAAGGACAACCACAAAGTCAGTTTTGCAGAAGTCTACTTATTTTTTTCACATGATCACAGTTGAGACACGACTCGATTCCTTTTTTAACCCATCTTAGAAAATTATTCCAGACACCTGATACAGTTGCCATCAGCAAAACACACCAACTTTACGCTCATAAACCAGCACAAATTAGCAGACCAGCAGAATCCCTTCCAAATGGCTGTGACAAGCTCACAAGAACATACTCCACTAGGAACCCATCCCACAGACTTTTCTTCTCCTGAACTGTTCACTCAAAACCACTGACTAGGCAGCACGAGTAAAACTTGAACAAACGTGAGCTACTTCAGATCAAAGTGGGCAAGAAACTGCAGAGCTGGGGACCTTTCATGGAGAACATGCTGGCCCCCTCCTCAAAAAAGCTTCGGTTTTGGCATCTCTACAGCGCTATAGGGAGGGAGACGCACTCCTCTCAGAGATCCCTGGTTGCTCAGGGCAGAGCTTGTGCGGCCACAACCCTGCGACAGCTTCAGGAACAGGCTGTGAAACAGCAGCAGCCCATGAGATACCCCTGAAATAGCAGCAGTGTGGGGGACACACAGTGGGAGAAGCAAGAACAGAGACAGCAGCTGTAGCACGGTTTTGCTCCTCTTCCCAAGGGAACAGCGTCGTTTCTTACTGGGTCACGCTTGCAGAGTTTGACAAACGCTAATTTTAAATTCCAGACAGAATACATTATTTTGGCTTAGTTATATTACTCTGCTGTTGGGGCCCTGTGGCAGAAATCTGAAATGTGCGAAGTAGGCAAATACCTTAATTATTGGAACAGCAGATTTTTCCAAACAGAATTCCAGCAAGTATCACATATAGGTAAGTAACATCTACCAAAGATGAAGGTCACAGCAGGAGAAAATAAACTGTCTCAAGGTCACAGGAGCAAACACTGTAGATTTTGGTCCTATTACTGTCAGAAAACAATGAAACATTAGGAAAACTACCTTTTTGTGAAATGCAATTAAAAAAAAATCAGATATTCACTACATACATGAGTACTGGTATATCAAGTATCAGGTTTAATTGATCTGTTACTATCAGTTCATTTAACCAGAAGATCCATTCATACAATACTGCAGCTCAAGATCCAGGGAAGTGATATCGAAATCTAATGTAAATTAAAAAATAAATACACTTCATAAATTACTGATCAGCAATCTGTTTCCTACCGAATGCTTTTTACCCAACTTTTGAAAAGATTTTAGCCAGGGCTTATTTAGATAACTAGCACACAGGAGTATATAATGCATACATTATAATATTTATGTTCAACTATTTCTCAGATCATATATCATGTATTTCATTATGCAATGTATAAAATATTTAAATTAATTTGCTATGTGCAAACAGTAGCTAATAAGCAAGTCTGTGAAATAATGCAGGATTGATTAGCTATTGTAATACAGGAACAAAAGGGGCAATAACCCCAAAGGGACAGTACACTGTGAATTAAATACTCGTCTACCTTTTTTTTTTTCTTGTACAAAGTTGCGGTTGAAAACTCTAGTTAGCTTCTGGATGCTACTCACAGGATCTGTTTTCAAACACTTGAAGCACGGTGAGTCTGGCAGATTTCAACCAGACCTAGCATAAGCTGGAGCACTTTATTTGGTGTTAACTTCACAAACAGTTGCATATAAGAAACAAAGAGCAGGAGAAAATATCTTTTTTTACAGTGTCAGGCAAAGAATATTTACCAAGTATCATATAAGCAGGTGCCACCTACTGAAGAGATGGTAGAGTGCACACTCCGAGCGCTACACATCATAAACAAACGCTCAAGAAGTGCCCGCATTCACATGTGACTGCTTTAGTCATCCTCGTTCCTTCATGTTTACTCCTTCAGTGACTCAGCCGCAAGCTTCATTTGCTGTGAGAGAAGGAAAAAAAGAAAAGGTACACTAAATGCAGTGGTAGCATGACAAATTACACAAACGAGCAAAATCTGAAAGCAGGACACTTCTGAATCCAACTGAATAATAAAGCTACACAAAAAAATTAACTCAAGCTTTGGTAGTTAAAAACAAAAACGTAAGACTGTTATGCCCGACTTCTACAAATGACACAGTTTTAACAGAGGTATTGCTTTTCCCACCAAAAGACTCAGCAAATGATGATGCAATTTGTATGTTAATTAATCCTTTTCGTGATGAATAATGCCTTACGCTGAAATTACTGGGCCCAACAGATACAGAAAGCAGCCTTCTCCCTCAGACTCATGACCAGGGGGAACTGCTGTAAGAACGGCAAAATGAAAAGCCGGGGGCAATTATTGTTCTATTGGAACTGTCTTCCGCCACTCCTAGGCCATAACCGTGCTCACGACAGTGCGCTGTGCCGGCTGGCATCGCCACCGCTGCTCCTGGAAACCCCCGACCCCCATCGCTGCTCACGCCTGCGTGCAGGGGAACCGACAGTCGCTTTATCTCTTCTTAGGCAGCACTGGCTGTTACCGACAACAACGGCAGTAAGCACAGACAAGTACAGCTGATGGGCTTCACTGGAAATCTGCTCTTACATTTAGAATCATAGAATCATTAAGGTTGGAAAAGACCTCTAAGGTCATCGAGTCCAACCGTCAACCCAACACCACCATGCCCACTAAACCACGTCCCTAAGCGCCTCATCTACACGTCTTTTAAATACTTCCAGGGATGGTGACTCCACCACTTCCCTGGGCAGCCTGTTCCAAGGCCTGACCACTCTTTCAGTAAAGAAATTTTTCCTAATGTCCAATCTAAGCTTTCCCTGGCGCAACTTGAGGCCATTTCCTCTTGTCCTAGACAATGATACCAGGCTGGAATTAAGAATGCTTATCTCTGAATCACAGATATATTTATTTATTTGTGTATTAAAATACAGGATAGTTCTTTCAGATAACTTCAAATACGGAAAATGCTCACCATAATGAAGGACTGTGATATCAGAATCTCAGACACAAAGGGAATTTAAAAAAACATTATTAATTATTCCTTGTTATAGCAGATACTCAGAGATCTCAATGTGAAACCAGAATAACAATTCCAGGTGTCAATAATACCTGCTGAGTAAGAGAAACCAGAGCCACTCTTTGAAGCTTCTTGTTAAAGAGGATATTTCATAGTACAGAATTTACAGAGGCAATAAGAGCAAGTTTAAACTGTGCCAAAGGCGTCTCTCACACATCACCTTGGGTTATCAGCTAAGGGTCTTGCAACGTCTGGAAGGCTGGAAACCACCCTGATATACTAAGAAATAATTACAGTGACTTAAGTCCCCAAAGAAAAAGACTGAGACAACAGTCAAAGGAAGGAGACTAGATGGAGACCAGCCCAAAGCACCGGGTGAGGAGCAAAGGCAAGGAGATGCACAGGCACTGCTGGAATTCAGGAGGCCGCAGGCTGGTGTCCAGCATGACTGCCTCCTTCGAGGCAATTTAGCAGACAAGGAAAGAAAAAGGCTGGACATGAAAAAACGTGAGTGATCATATGAAGAAATAATTTACGCATCTTCCAACTCCCAAACAGCTGTGTAGTTTCCATATCATCCACCCAGTGATGGATGGACTGTGCTTCTGAGTTAAGGTTCTTTCGTTTGTGCTTGTACTTGATTTTATACAAATGGCTCAGTACATACGAGCTATTAGAAAGACAAATACCTAATAACGCTATCAAAAAAAGTGGGAAAAGAGGAAGCTGCAAATACAGTGGATACTTCCATTCAATTTCTATCCTGCAACATAAAGATGTCAGATTGCTTTAACACAGCACCTTCTAACTTTCCTTTGCTGCTAGTCTGTGCCTGAATCCATTCCAAAACATTAGTCTGCATGATAAAACCCACCTACAATAACTCTGCTTTACCATTTTTATCTGTATTTCCATGCCATCTATAAGGGAAGTAAAATTAGTTTGTGATACAAATATTTATATGCTTCTCCATAGCAACAGCGCAGAAAAAAAGCCATAGCTAAATGCTGGAATACAGATTCCTCTTCTGCATCCTGATTCACATATTTAAATAAATGTCTGTATAAAACTAAAGTGACTTCTACCCCTATTGTAAAAACATTAAAAAGATATAGAAGACAGCGACTTAATTCAGTTCATGATTCATCAAATTCAAACCTAATTCTCTTATTTTAGAATAATTTTCTTAAATTCTGAGCGTTGTTGTAATTATACGGGGATTGATGAGGAATGTAGAAAACTGGAAAGGTATTTTTATTCTCCTATTTCTGCAGGGCTTGCCAAAGTCTTGGAAAAAAACAAACACTGACTATTAATGATGACTAGATGTAATCTGCCCAAAAAACAAGTAGGACTACTGTCATTTATTTTTGAAGGCCCTCCTAATTTTAACTGAGCTAATCTTATGCTAGTATTCTCTTACGCCGGCAATCTTATGCTAGTATATTTAAATATATGATGAACAAACAAATTTCCCAGCTTCTTCAGTGGGCTAGTAAGTAGAAAAACCTCTTAAAATAGCTTCACATGCTGCCATGGCGCACACAGCCTGGGCAAAACCAGTCCAAATGCAGTCACTCACATATTCCAGGAAATGAATCATAAGCAATGTGAGAACCCCAAGAGTTGCGTATTTAATTTCTTCCTTATAATTTCCAATACCAGAAAATACTTTGCAGTACCTGGCAGCACCAGGCTCCCCTAAGAGCTATCACTTTGGCAAGCAACGTATGGTGGCACCATTAGACAGTGAAATTCTTTGCCAAGTTCAGGCTGAAGAATTTTAAAATTTTCTTTTCTTTCACTGTGAAAGGAAATGTTCCTTTTTACTGGGAAAACATTTCTCTAGGACAACATATGGGAAAGGGAGTCTATTTTTTTTCTGATACTGAGAAAGGGAACTGACAAGGTACATTTTAAGATCACCTTTCCCCTGATGGCCCCAACAGGCTCATTGACAAACCTGGGGGGGACTGAGTTAACTACTCTTCCATCAAAAAGACACTTCTTCATAAGTTTTAAGTAGTATTTTAAAAATATAGAAAAAGAGGTATTAAAAACTTCTCAATCTACTTTTCAAACCTACTACACACATAATGACAAAAAAACCCCACAACGCTCAGTTGAGGGCTATTAAAAGCCTCTGTAAACTAACCAGAAGCATAGTTCAGAAATGAGTTGGCTCAAGAAACCATTCTTCTTTTATTATCAGATGAGAGTTACTAGAGAAAGATGTATGCTTCTGTTTTGCAAAATAGGCGGCTGGTGCATGACAACTGATCGCACAGTCCTGCTCCCTAGCAAGCTAGGCCTGGCTCTGCGCAGCACTTAGGACCACGTCTCTCTCCCGCTGCGTGGCTGTACCAACTTAACGGTCTGGTTTATACAGCACACTTAGCCACAGTGGCCTATGCATGCAATACATAAGTGAAGCATATGTTTAAAATAATATTAGTTTATTGTAGTGGAGCTACAGTGTAGTTTATTCTAAAATTCTACTGTTGGGAATTGCTCTAAATATTTATCTGCTGTAATTCAATAGATCTGCTGTTTCCATTTTATTAAGTTTAAATTTCTTTGTAAAGCACACATAATATAATTAGGCAGTACTTTCAGTAGAAATAGCAAAAATTCTTCAATGTGGTTTACAAATAGGCTTTTACCAATTAATTAGATTTCACTACATTTCAACATTAAATTTTCTGAAAGCACTTTAATAAAACATAAGAGATACTTTCACACCACAAATACAGTTGCATTCCAAGCCTGGAAATCAGGCCATTGCCTTTGTGTGTTCACAACCAGAAACACAAATTTTAGTACACAGGGTATTGGCTGTAGTTATCAACGACTGGTAACTCTCCAGTTAGAGGGTGTACAGAAGTCTGGTCTCGTGATTTAGTGCTACGAACAATACTACTTAATATATGCAAGTAAAAGAAATAGCTACAAACAGGAACTAACAGAAATACACAGTAACACCACAGACCTCAACTAAAGCAAAACCAGTTGAGTTGCCAAGGGTTTTACTGCCAGCAGCGCTAGGGCTTTGTTCAAGCCGCAGCCTCACTGGAAATCCAGATCGCTTCTGCATGGCATGGGGGAGAACCGTGGCCCACCTTCATTTTCAAACCCTGTGCACAGAGCCCACGGACGACGAGATGCTTTGCATCTCGCTCTGCGCAGTAGGGCTGTTGTGAGCATGAATGCTGTACGCCCCGGGGTGAAGCTTCGTTCTGCCCCTGCGGCGGCGAAGCGTGCGCTGCCTTCCACAAACCCTATCTTGCAAATCCATCTGTGACCTTCTTTCTGCATGGGGGGATGACAGAGATAACCCAGCATTTCTGCTGTTACCAGTGCTCATTTCACACACGCTCATAATCTAATCAAATACCCTCAACTTTCCTATATGGTTTCTATGGGACAGCCAACATTTTATCAGGTGGCTAACAGTCCTTGCTTTCCTCACTTCTGGTTGTCTGTTTAATGCCGATTTCTTGCACTTGCTGAGCTCTGTTTGGCGCTTTTCCATATACATACTCAATGTACAGATACGTTTGTCTATATGAAGAACAGACATGTAAATAGCCATATAGTTAAATATAAGAAAATATAAAGGCAGATGTTTCTAATCAGCAACTCCATCTTCTGCTTTTCCTGTATTCACCATGTAGAACAGCTCGTAAAGCATAGTGTTACAAGGTATCTTTCTCACTTTCTCAAATTAATTATAATACGAAAACATGATGGATAGATATTAAAATTATTCTTTCCTAATGGTGTACAGTCACAACAAAGGTAGTTTCTTGGGCCTTGAGCTGTTTGCTGGCAACGGCAAAAACTCTATCAACTTAATCTGTAAGTACCAGTCAGTACTTACTGCCTCAGAAGAGGCAAATTAACACCTACTTTAAAACTCAGTAAGCCTCTTCCGCATCTAACATTTTATTCTGTGTAGAAGTGTAAGAACTTATTTAATGGAAATTTGTTCTCGTTGATTATAATGGTGGAAAGTTGTGGTAACTAGAACCACAAACCTTCCCTCAAGGTTTCCACATGGCGCATTTAACACTCTGTGCAGCAAATGGAGCTTAAAGACTTCAGGTTTGGGGTAACTTTTAAGCCTCATTTCTGACTCTGACCGGTTTTTCAGCAACCTCTCAGTTGCCATAGCTGGAGATAACTGATGCTTGTTTACAGTAGCAACAAACACCATCTATACTAGTATACTCCTGTTTATAAATCCACACAGCCACAATATAACACTGAATGCTTATTTTCAGTAACTCATCCAGTACAACCCCTTAAGTCTTCTTGAAAGCTATTGACTTCCAGAAGATAGTTTCCCCCCTACTTAAGTAATATGATAGAAGACTTGATCTTCAAGACTTATAGGAACAATTTCGCAACTTCCGTATTTAGCAGAGCCAAGACCAATGGCCCTGTGATGCTGCGAACCAGTGAGAACAACTCTCTCTAAAGAAAAGCCATACATAACCATTAGACAGCCAAAATGCAGATTTTTGATGAGGAAGTGAGAAGAATTTTAAACTGAAGATAACAAAGAAACAAATTCTGAATTATGTAGCTCTCATGAGAAGGACTCTGTAAGCAATTACAATAATTTAACTTTTTGAGGAGTGAAAAGTTACTAAGCACTGCAACTGTTATTCTCCTTACTTCTAGGCTGCTTCTGGAATACTGTGTCTAGTTTTGGGGCCTCCAGTACAAGAAGGATACTGATCACCTTCACCAAGTCTAGCCATGGGACACAAGATGGGCAGGGAGTTGATGCACATGCCCTGTGACAAAAGGCTGAGAGACCTGCCAATATCTACAAGGAGGTTAGCAAGAAGATGGAGCCAGGCTCTTTGCTGAGGTACACAGCAAGAGAAGAAACAAGTGGTCACAAAGAAATAGGGGAGGGGGGGGATATTACTACAAGGATAACTGAGGACTGCAGCAGGGGCCCAGGGAGGTTTTGCAGTCTCTGTCCTTGGAGGTTTTCAAGACCAGACTAGAAAAAGCCTCAAGCAACCTGATCTGAATTTGGTGTTGACCCTGCTTTGAGCAGGGGGTTGGACTAGGGACCTTCTGAGCTCCCTTCCAGGCTAAGAGATATTTATTGTTGTTCCTAGAGAAACTGCGGCAGAGAAGTTTGCCTGGATTCTACAGATCTAGAGTGGGAATCTGCTACAATAAGTAGCAGGTAACAGCAAACAGCAAAAAAAATAATTCTCTTCTTCCCTTTCTCGTATGCCTAATTCATGACAGAATACCAAGTAAAAAAAGCTAGCACTAATGAAACAGTAAGTTTGCAAAATTAGTAAGTGCAGAGTCAGGAAAACTTGCAGAATCACATAATACGTGCCTTGGAGTATTGTGCCTGATTAATAGCGCTGTGAGGCATAGCAGACAAAGCAACCCCCTTTGTAGTAGATTTTTTCCAAGATTTTTTTCTGATCTACTTCGTATTGTCTCTGATTTCAATTGCAAAGTATTAATTAATCCTTATTACAATATTCTTACTGTATTAGTCACCCTTTGCTGAACCTTATTTTAGTTCAGTAGATAGTACAAAAATGTGGAAATAATAGAAGCCACATTAGATAGTATCATAGTATTTTCTTCAAAAGTATAGCTTACGTATTCTGACCCTCAGAACACTTATTTTTATCTTATTTTAGTTCATACTTCAAAAAATTCACGTCTCTCACCATATCTGACCATATAGTTGCAAAGTGAAAGATAAATACACAAAGTTAAACAGTATGTCTGAATGCCTAATGACGAGCATGTGCTCTAACCGCACTCACAGGATGACAGACCAGCCTAGCAAATGCTCTCCCCTTTAGCTTATGCAATTACCTCTCATCCAATAAGCCAGTCAATAGATTCTGGAGTCAGAAACTATTGACTAGCTATGAAAGCAATGATGCAAAAATATCCAAAGTGACATGACCTTGATTGGGTCTCAGAGCAGAGGAATGGACTGCACAGTCCTTCCAGATCTGTGCCTGTCAGTCATAGGTTTACTTAATTTTGTGACCTGGGTCAAACAGACTTCACCACAGTTTAAGGGTGCAGTTTGTCCCTGGGTTAATAGCACATCAACAATGTTTTAATGATTTCAGGGTGAGCTATGATAAAATTTATTTTTTCAGGAGTTTTGGGTAATGTTAATTACCAGTTTGCAGTTACTAGTTACAATGAAGAGAAAATGGGTAAAACAAACCATTCCTCCTCTCTGAAGTTTAACAAGTTTATGCACTAAGCAGGATGCCTCTGAGCACATACTTATCCTTTGGAAGAGAAATACCCAGCACTTTCAGACTTTAAGTAGGCCTCTGGACACAAACCCCTAATTTACGGATATGCCTGACACTAAAGTGTAACTGCAGACATCGCTGAGTTAGCCTTACACCAACTGTAATAGCAGTAACAGCCTGGCTAAGAACCAGGTTGCTCAGTATACACTAATTTACTCCTTAAGCTCACACGCTTTGCAGTCACCCTGCCTCACGATTCAGGAGGCACAGCTGAGACACAGTGAAACCAGCGCCTGAGAAAATGCCAGCGCCAGCGGTGAGGGACTCAAAGGCACTGCGGTGAGATAGCCAACCGTTCTTCCTTCTCACGCTTCTGCTTGAATGGTTAAGCGCCCAGGTGATGTCAAAAATACAGAGCTCACTACAGCTTCTGTGAGAATATACGTTTCGGTCTAATACTTTCAAGACAAGCAAAGATATGTGAGCTCTGTGCTTCCATTTTTTCCAACTTAAGACTGGAAGGGGCCTGCTGGGTTATAGACACAAGCCTCCCTCGAGTGCATACACCCACGCAGTAGCAGAGGTTTAGCCCTGAGGAGACCACACAACATCTATTCCAGTATTACACATGCCCAAACCCACACAGTTTTTGCCAACATACTTTAACAAATTCTATTGTAGGAAAGGCAAAAGACTAGTTTAAACTATTTAATGCCACAAAAAGAACAGAGGAAACATCAAGAGCATGAACTTGTAATCCGTGCAACAGCAGGGAATAGACTGTGTGAAAAGCCAAGATGGTGTCTCAAAATGAATTATGCCCAACCCTCAGAAGAAGACAAAAAATACTCCTTAAGGCCATCACTTTCTGGCCACAGATTTGGCCATCACTGGAACCCAGGCACACAAAGCCCAACACCTAAGCACCCACAGCACTAGCACCCTGTCCACCCTCTGCTCTGCCAGCAGACACAAAGGCATGCCTAGCCCCAGCCCAAGCCCAGCTTCCCTGAAAAATAACCCGGGCCCACATTTCTTTCCAAATTTGTTAATTTGTGGATCCGTACAGAGCCCTACTCAGTTTCCAAAAATTAGTAATAACAACAAAAAAGGTTATTCCTCTATACAGGAAATTAAGTAAGTAATCTAGATTGGACTCCAGATAACAAACAAAGAACCCAACTTCAGGCACTATGTTTAGAAATTTCTATCCGTGATATAAATCTGACATAAAAAGCAGGTAAACACGGAAGGTGCATGGCTGTGCTCTGTCCTGCTACTACACACCAGCCAAAATGCCCCAAGTACAAAATTTCCATCTGTCTTGTAGCAGGCAAGAAACTTCAGCCTAACAAATACGTCAGATGACACCAGAGAAATCAAACAACTGAACGGTATAAGTAGAAAATATTAAAATATACTTGAAGTATAAACCACGTTTAGAAATTAGACTTCCACACTAAGTGCTGGGCAGATACATAGCAAAAGCAACGACTCTCTTTAAGGAGTTTTTTTTAAGAAGGAATTTGCCTCTCAGTTTATCTGCCATATCAGCATGGAAAGTGAGTTCGATTCTAAAGTTATTGTTACCACAGTATTCACAAAAATGACACTTCACTGCAGTAAAGTAGGAAAAACTATTCAATGTTTAAATTATTTGGTGAAGAACTACTACTGTCAATTCTACCCAAGAGTTTAATAGGCAAGGAATCCCAGACCAGCAAAAGAACGGTCCTGCCAGGTCACCCTACTTGTTTTCCTCCCCAGTAGAGGCTCTCCTGCCCCAAGTACTTGTCCTTACAGTATCATTTCCAGTAACATTTTCATTCTTGTATTTCTTTTCAAAGACAAGCTTTCTTCTACTTCCTGTGGGGGCTCTGCTATTACCTGCTATGGCCTATTCACAGCCCCCTGAAAAATAATCAACATAGAGCTGGTAACCAATTGCTAGTTGCGGTCATTTTATAAATATTCTGAAGAAATCAGTTCTACAATTTTAAAGTGTATCGAAGGTCCCTTTGCAGATACTTTCAGAATGGCAATGGCACAACTGACAGAATTCCTTCTTGCACCAAAGACACCTGTGATAAGGCAAATTCCCCTTCTGCCAAGCACCCTGCTCCTTGGGAAGACTAGGCACACATGGAAAAAGAGGCAACTTGTTTTCCCTTAATCAAACACTGGGCTAAGCATAAGTATTGATCAGTTACAGGTATTGATTTGCTTTTAAAAATATATTCAGGTTGATATCTATCTGACCAGATAAAGTCATACACCTATTCAGACAAAGCCAATTACTCATATTAGTTATGGTGGATTTATGGTTTGATCTGGCTCAGGAAATTCTTGAGCTGAGCACAGGCACAGGATGGGAAAATATTATGGGGAAAAAATAAGATAAATATTATAAACATAACATAAATATTATGTTAGCCCTGCTCTTCGCTCTATCCTAGGCATCTGCTTATTGCCGCTTTGGGGCCTGGGCTAGAGAAACCCCTGATCTCACAACCCTTATGCAGATATACACACATACACAAAGGACACATACAGCTTATTAAGCTTGCTATTTTCATTTAAGATGCACAACTGGATACGAAGCATTATCAGAGAACTACAAAAGATTGTCTAGTAAGCATGTGGGAGAGTCAGAATAAACTTTGAATTAGCTTGCACAGGTATTTTGAAAATGAGGAAAAGGTTGGTCTGGTAGTTTACAAGTCTGCATTTCTTCAAAATGAGTAAAGTTGTAACAGCTGACATAGTCTTAAATTATAACAGTATTTATAAATTACTCTGCTATGCCTGTAGTAATTTTAAACAACCTAGCAAAGGGTAAAGGTCTGGTTTCCTTGAAGGCAATAGCAAAGTTCCCGTTTACTTCAGTGAAGCCAGACTTTCCCTTTATGCGCTTCCTAGGTCACGAGTGAACAAAATGCTTTTTCTTTTTCCCAACAAATTAGTAGGAAGAAAACCTCTTTGCTACAGGTTGTTTACCACATTTATTCAGAAGTGAAGAGCTGTAGTGCTCGATTGGTAAAGCTCCTGTCCGTCTGTCTGCTTTTTCACTAGAAAAACAAAGTTCTCCTGTGAGTTACATCAATGAGACGCTGTACTCATCAGTACAGCCATGCCCTGGGTGTTCTTCCTCCGTAGCCCCCTTTTCAGAGCTATCCGTATTGCTATCAGAGACCCTAACAAAACTTTGTGGTTTTCTGATTCTAATACTATCAACAATTTCTTTGCAAAGCTTTATGAAATTATTTTGCAATAAAGAGCAAGCTATGGAAAATTAAAACTATATAATAGCTACTATTTTTAGGCTGAAGAGATTTGTATTTTTAAGCAGCTTTGTAACATAAAGACAAACAACAATCTGCAGATATGCTGAATATTAGTGTGTATTCTGTTTCTGAGATTGCTTTAGTGCCTTGGAACGCCCTACACTATATAACCGAGCAATTACAGAAAAAGATTTTAGGATGAGGTTTAGATTGGAAAAAATGTAGGAATGATTTCTGACTACTTAATTTTATTATTTTCAAGCCTTGCCAACCCTATAATCCCAGTTTCTCTCTGTTAACTTATTTTTTGTGCAAAATAATACATAAAAACATAAGCAGATTACTTGTATTATATAAAATATACATAAATTGATTTTAGTAACATTGTAATTTTTAGGTTTAGAACTTCATATTAAAACTACTACCTTCTAAACGAAACTTGGATAATTGCAAAAAAGGGTAAGCATACTGAAATCATTCTTTTACTTTTTCAACATGAACCTTGTGGCCTTTCCATGCACAGAATGGTCAATTTTCATACACTTTGGTAACACCCCTCCTTATTTTTTCTGCTTTTTCATTTCTGTCAAATATTTTTGCTTTCTTTATTAAAGCATTTTACTCCCTTTCCTTATTTATTCCTTGCTGATTCCCTGTCCTGTGTTCTGCTGTCCTAGCTGCCACCCTCTCCCTTAGATTTTTTACTTCCAATTTCTTCAAACCAAGAAATTGTTCCCTTCTGCATCTAAATTCACTGGTTGGTAAGGGTCAAACTTGCTGGCAGAAAAACTGCCAAGAGGACTGGCCCTGGTGGCTGGCAGCTCCCCGGTGGGAAGAGAGCCGCGCTCTTCCTCCCACTCTCATCATCCTGCTCCGCTTTTCAGGAGCGGTGGGAAGGAAGGGAAGAACAGAGTACTGCTAGCACAGCCCCACTTTGCTGCTCTGCTCTGAGGGGCCGGATAAAGCCTGGCAACAAACCAAAGCCTAGAAATAAATGTGTTGAACAGATATATACTGCTTCAGTCCAGCCTCTGTTCTAGACTGACCTTCTTCTTTTGCTTCAATGGAAATTAGAGCTAATGGTGCCAGCTTCAGCATGCACTGAGGGAGTAACTATTGTGATTCATGTTAAATTGCCACACTAATTTAGTTCTATCAGACCTCAAGGCTTTGCTTTGAAATGTTTCTTATACATTGCAAAGTGCTGTTACTGGGTACCCTGGCTTACCAGTACCATCACATTCCTATTTCTCAATTTTAATCTATCACAACAATAAATACATTATCTAGCATGCAACCACAAATATCTAAAATAATTTCTCTTCAACACATTAGCTGTAGCACATTAAAACTCTGTCCTATTGCTATAGAAACACTGTACAACATTACCATTTTTCAGAAAATATATGTTGTCTTATAAATTTTATAGTAAGACCTTTATAAAATAGGTTGTTACATCTGTCAAACAAACCAGATTTTAAAAAACATGCCAGTAAATGCTGTCAAAGGACTGTAAATAAATGTTTAAGACATCATATGATTTTGCATCAGTAAAGTGAGTTAATATTATCCAGTGAGTCACCTAGTTAATTCACTGTAAATTTATGTGATGGTATAAGATGGAAGGTGAACACACATTTCCACAGATCCTTCAGGGCAAATCAAATATGCAAGCTGGGACAGGACAAATAATTACAAAATATTAACAAGCTGCAGAAATCCATTTTCCGCACTTTGAGCTTGATAATATGTCAGTGCTCACATGCTCATGTTTCCTTCTTGGTACTGGAAACAACCAGAAAGCAAAGAGTCAAAATTCCATGTATCATTATAGGACCAACAAAACTGCAAAAACCATGGCAGTCAGCTACATCCTTTTCTAAAATAATAATAATAATAATAATTCACAACCGTAGCGAAAGATTTCTTCAATAACCTAAAGCAAATACCTTTCACATACTAAAAAGAGAGCGCATCATCTTCCACATTAATAGGAAATAACGGTAATTATTAGTGGTGTAAGGAAATACATCAAAGGAAAAGAGTATGCTCAGTAAAAAGAAACGGGATTGTAGGCTGTGGTTTACAATAAGCCAGTGTCAGAGTGCATCTACAAAAGGAACTTAATAGCATCCACACACACAGATTCTCATTCTCTCTCTCTCTGTCTGTACCTGTATACTGCATCTATATATATACAAAAAATACAAAGAAAATGCATACACACAGAAGAACAAATAAAGACGACTTTAACAATGCTAGCTTCACAGGAATGAGCAGTGACAGTATAATGCTCGTGTTTAAAGGGGCATTATCAACAATATTAATGGGAGGCTGTTGGGTTTTGGTTTCCATGTGTTGTTTTTTTGGTTTTTGTTACCTTGAAAATTCGCCTCCTGATGCCTTCCTCATTTGTAGCCTGTGAAATCTGGAAATTGTCCAGTATCACTACCATAATGTTACGGGGAATTCACACTTCAGATCAGCAAAGGAGTTCTTCAGCAGACAGTATACCCTAAAGACTAATTAGCATTAATTTAAAATATATATTATATATGTTACTCTATATCACTATTAATCTCATATATAAATAACCTTCAAATAATTATATTTGAATTTTGCAATCTTACTAACTTTTGATCAAAGAAATGTATCCCATTGAAACTGCCATCTGCTGAACTTGCTTCTTGACTTTGTTTGATCTTCCTGTGACATGGGAAAAATCACAAATAATATCGGGAAAAATACATAAATAACACCTTAACAAAATTTTCTCTCTTATGGAATTTGCAGGGGTTCGACTAACAAGAAGAAAAGAAGTCTTTGTCCTGTGTTAGTGAATGAGTGAATCTCTTTTCTTGATTTCTGCTGATCAGTGAAAAAATAGAAAAGAAAATACAACTCAGAATTACTAAGATACATATAAATGCTCTTGTATTAGATGTTTATGCAACAAACTGGAACCTCCACAGTGGCATTAAAAATAATCTTGCTTTCGAAGCAGATATGAAAATTCTTCTGATTCATGAGATATACTAATTGATACAGAAACTAAGCAACTGCTCCCATTAATAGTTATTCCAAAGTTGTAACTGTGTTCACTACACTTTCATACACTTCTCATGGAAACAACAGGTCTGATCACTCCCAGAGAAGTAGTAACTGGATGAACTAATTAATGGTTTGGGCTGATAATTTCAACATCACCAAGTTAAAAACAAGTAAGGGAAACTCTGGGTGTGTCCCACCTGCAGAAGAAAGGTGTCTTCTTACCACATGAGCCTAATTCAGTCACTTAAGAGTTTCTCAACTTGGCAGAGTCGCTAAATTCTGGGTTTGCTCAACAGTACTTCCATCAACCCAAACCCATCTGTCTTTCATTTCATTAAGACTTTACCTCACCACTAGTTACCAAACATCAGCTAAAATGTGGTAAGAACAGACCTTTCCATCTCCCCAAAGACGACCGAGCCTTTTTCAAGAGACAGACTGATTAATTTGATAGCATCTCAAATCAGAAACAGGAAGGACCAAGAGTCACAAGAAACTTACCTATTTAGCAATATATATTTACATATTTTTTTATATATATAGGAGTACTCTTAGCTTTTGAAAAAATCCATCAGCTTAAGAAGATGCTGATAAGAAACCCCATCCTTTCAGGGAAATAGACTTCCTTAGTTTTTCAATTTATTTCAAACTACTCAAGCAAAGAGGGCACCAACACAGAGCTTCTCTTCAACAAATATCCAGCAATCCCTGTTTTGTTTCAGGCAGCCCTACTCTTCCAATAGAAGGTAAAATTGTCCTTAAATATCTAAGGCTGTGTTGCTGCCCAAGCTTTTTCAACTCTTCTTTTTTCTTCCTAGATAACCAAAAGCAATTCACAGGCAGAATTGTACAAAGCTTTTGGAACCTGCATGGCCAAGCAGACGGTGACCTGTATATGTAGTACAGACATCCAAAAAGACCTCTGGGGCAGGAATTTAACACTTGTGCATTTTTATAGAGAGCTAAGGCAACAGAAGTCCTAATGTTCGTAAGCCCTCTAAGTGCTACAACTATATAAACACTGCAATATAAATAGTTACCTACCACACACAGTTCTTTTGTCTCAGCATCTGACCTGAATCTTAAAAACCTGCGTTTGGTGAGCCATTCTAGCAGATGTACCATCTCCTACATGAGAATTACCAAAATAGCTATGAAGACTTTTAAAATCCTGCAACTTTTTCCCATTTCTTTCCTATCAAAAGCTATGGAGTCAGCATGCATGTACGTCTGCTAAACCTTCAAAATATTTTCTTTGCACTGAAATTTAAACTCCTCCTGAGTCTCTGAATGAACTATGATTGGTCACATCCCTGAAAGTTTGATCAACCAATTTGGACATCATTAGTGCAAGATCACTCAAAATACCATCACATTTTTTGCCTAGCTTTTTTAGAAATGGTTTTAGTATTATCTCTTTTACCTGGGGATCAAATGTAATCAGCCTCTGTCCTGATATAAAATCTCTAAAGAAAGCACTTGCTCTAGTATCAAAAACTGGTTTTCATCTTTGAAAGGAAAAATCCTTGCTTTGTGATCTTGAATGTCTTTGTTGCTTTTCCCTGGGGTTTTGGTGGGTTTTTTTTTTCCTCTCCCCCCCCCTTTTTTTTCCCCTAAATGGAGATAATTGCTTTCTGCACCTCTCCATCCTTTCCGCTCAACTGCCCCAATGATTCATTCCAGAATTTTATCTGGGAGATGTTCCTTTCTGGCTTGTCGTCTTCTTCCAGAATAAGCCAATACTCTACCAAAATGTCAGTGTCTGACAAGGTAAGAACTTCCGCCCAAACAGGACATGTTTTGAGTGTTTCCTCCTCTGCTCTGAGGGACAAAGGAAAGGACATAGAACTGCCGCAGACTCTTCAATTGAGATGTGTGCTACCGCAGTATATATTGCTCTGGACAGCCTTGCTCCAAGATAACAAGGTAGAAAGTACAGCTATGGCTGGGCCAAAGGCCATGCCCCTGCAGAAATGACCTACCATGTACTGCTTGTTTCTCCACACACATTTCAACTAGATCTTCCAGGTGAAACAAAAATTGAGGCAGTAGAAAAAAATGAGTATGCTGGAATATGAATGATATTATCATCATCTGAGGAAGCAGACAAAAAGAAAAAAAGATTTTCCTAAGAAAAGAAAGGAATCAGACAAAAAATTCATAGATTGGCTATGCAGTTCTAACAAAGACTCAAGAACTAAAGCAATCTCAAAAAAAAAAAGTAGCAAAGCCTGTAAATGAGAAAAAACCCAAACAAAACAAACAAGGCATCTAAATTTGGATTCTCCAAACACTTCTTGGGAAAGCAAATCTTTCTCTTTCAATCCATTTCACAGGATATATAGCCATAAGCAGTGCACATTACACCTATTACTGGGAACTACAGAGGAGCATAATGCTCTGAACTGATTTCTGAAGTTTTACTTGCTGTCAATAGAAAAGGGGAAAAAAAAAAAAAGAAAAGAGTACTATAGTACCTTAACTTATAAAATATTCTATTTGTTTCTAGTCCTGCTTTTCCATTTCATTTTCACTTATTTTACTAAAACTTTAAAATACAATAAAGCTTTAAAAAGTATCTGTCTGAATTTAGTTCTTTTACCAGGTATTTTCCTCCTGGCTGCTCTAATCCGTTTTATATGAGCTGGCATCTTAAAAAGCATGCTTTGGTATGCAAAGCCTAACAGTACCATTGAAATCTCCTGACAGCCTGCTTCTCAGAAGCAAAAAGACATTATCTCACCAACAGACCTGCTCTAAAGAGTGTTCTCTTTTGCATATGAGCTACCTATCACCACATGCTATATTACTTGTAATTCATAAAACTGCACATCAGAAAGAACCAATGCTGAGAGTACATACAGGAAAACTTATGCTTTTGTTGAAGCATACAGCTATTTATATAATTGTATGATGCTTTCCATGTACATAAATGAATTTGGTTTTTATGAACATTCCCGCTCAATACTGGAGACTTCAGTCTCTTATTTAATAAAGTAAATCTGATACATATGCAATGATGTATATATGCCTGTCTATAGAGAGCTACAGTAAGCCCCATGATTTCAAAAAGTTCCTAGCAGAATATTACATTAAGTTGACAAAAATATATGTCAGACACTTCAGTTTAATACTTATGTCAGGAAGAGAAGGTTAAGGGAACTCCACTGATACCTACTTTCTAAATTACCTCAGAATACATTTTAGTACTTTATGATCTGTTGAACGTACAACATGCTTTCCTCTGTATGAACAATAAAAAATGGTTACTTTCAGCTTGGCAAATACACATTTCTTGCAGCTTTTACAGCATAGCATGTAATGAATTAACTACACAATAGGCAGTAAGAATCTAAAATATTCCCCATGCAAACTGAAAAGGATGCTGCATACTAATTAAAGACTGACATGCTCTTTGACCCTAACCATCCTTCTCTGAACACAAAACCTCTTGCATTTCCCAAATGTCAAGTCTTGCTGCTTTTCCATAGAAGCGTATGAGACTTCAAATGCAGCAGAAATGCTGCATTTATGATGCACCACAGGAAAATGAGAGAAAACAGGCAATGCTCGTATGTTAACCGTTACAGACATTCAGGTTAAAAAAAAAAAAACATCCTTCATGAAAACCTGGCCTCATTTGCTCCACTAAATGTGCTCCCTATTTTGCTTACGTATTGGAAAAAACCCTCATATTAGTGTGAGTAACCTTCTCATATTCATTTTTCTTTGTTTAATCACTTCGCAATTCAATCATTTCATAGTTCAGCTGTTGTTTCAATGAGATGGTCTATAACAGATTTGCTGGCAGTCTGAACTACACGTAGGTTCTGTCCAGAATGGCATTTTCCCCCAATCTTGTGCTAGAAAGAAATCTGATTTAAAGAGGAAATGCAATAGTAATGAATGTATTTTATACATCCATTTCCAGTGCTTCATGATGTATCATCCTACTCTGAGTTTCTCAATTTTCTAAGTATCTGCCTTCCCCTCAGGTTTGTTCTTAGTATTTTCACATTTTGTACACACACGTCACCTTCCAGGAAGACTAACACATGCTATCCTTATGCAATTTCACGCTGTGGATGCATATTTCTAAAGAAGTAGAGCATGAATAGTTTTTTGCTTATCCAGTGCCCAAAGAATTTATATATGCCCTGTCCCCTCACGCTAGACTAAAAAGGAATTGGAAGTAGGTAAATGGTAAATTTGCATATCGACAAAACACTTCTGACAACTCCAATTATTAATGGGTAGCTTCCTTTTCTCCCTTCAATGCCTGTCCATAAGATCATTCACATTGTCACTGATTCAAAGCAGTATCCTCCCACATATTCACAGTTGATTAGGAGTTAGATCTGAGAATCTTTCAGCTGCACAGCTGACACAGGACTGCCAAGAACAGCTTTGCTTCTGGACGTCTCTGAAAGGGAAGAGTTTGGTAATACGGTAGCAAACAAGGGGGTTACTTTTCAGATGTCAGGACCACAGAATTTTCTGTGAGGTCAACACTGTAATTTGAACACTGATGCGTGTACCTGGGTAACTGTAGGCAAGTATCTCATTGCAAACTCTCATGACTTGTTATCCAGTTAGTCTCACTAGTGATAGGCTTATATTAAACAGAATTATCTCATGTAACCAAAACATCAAAATAAAGTAAAAATCTCAAGCTCAAGTGTTCAAAACACATGTGCATCCACATTGTAATAGGCATCTGGACAAACAAACAACAAACATAACCCCACATCTTGAATTGACAGGATCTATTACTACAGAATAATTATAAAATAATTCTTCTTTAAAGCTCAAGCTAGTCTCTGAATTTCAGTGGTGGCCAACAATTGCCTCCTAAAAGCTGCAACTTTCACAGTGACAGTATGTCTCTTCAAAATCACCTGAATCAGATGTCTAAAGGGCAGGGGCGTGGAGGAAGGGACCACGAAGTAACTTTCCAGCTACCAGCCAATTTCAACAAAAGTCACCAATTTGCAGAGGTCTCAAGGACACTAAGTGCCTCTTCATTTTATGAAAATTAGTGGCTTGGTATGAAGGGAAATCCAAACCAATACCTTAGCAATGAAAACAATTGCAACTCAATTCCTTCTACCGTCCAGCAAGTAGCTGCTAGTTGTTTAATTAAGACACAGCTGTATACAGGTTCAGAAAAGACAGAACATAAATCCTGAGGAAATCAGGCTTCATTAGTTCTGCTACTCATAAGCAGATTGTGTGTAACATGAGAACACGCAAATGGAAAAGTTTATTATATAAGAAATCAGTCCAATCTCCTTCACGGTATCTGCCTCCGGACAGACTTGAGAAAAAGTATTTTCATTCCCTTCCCTGCTTACAATCTGCATTTATCGGAGAGTTCTACCATTTTCACTAGTCTCTCAGCATACAGGTACTGAATTTTCCGATTTCTTTTTATTTTCGTCTAAAAAACCCTGTAAGACTCTATATGCAAAATACTTTATCACCCTTTTTTGTCTCTAAAGGAAAGTTACTGTTCTATTTGAGAGAGCAAGCAGGTAAAGACATTTTAGAACATTTTTTTAAAGAATAAAATTAATGCCAGCATATGACAGAAGGAAACTGTCAACAACAACAAAAATCAGAGTAACTATAGCTTACTGCTTTGATAAACTTGAAACCACTCACAGTTTATAGAAATTCAGCTCTCCAAGGAGCCAGGAGAATAATATCTGCCATGGCAACGAAACAGAGCAGTCTTCTGGCACTTTCTGAATGAGCATTTAGGAGGAGATTAATTCAATACTCCGAATGATGAAAGGGCTCTTGAGATCCATAACTGTCTCCCACAAATTACCCTTATTGTACAACTGGATGTTTAGAACAGATTGCACATTATCTATATTGAACTAGAGCTTTCACAGCAAATTTATATGAAACAGATTAAGCCCACATGATGTGTCACACTATTTTCACCCACTCCTTTCAGGTCGTTTACAAAAATGGGTACTTCATTAAATGGATCATTGCAGTTTTGCAGGATTTATTTTTAAGCTTATTTATATTTGGAAGCTACTGTAAGCCTTTTTACTGTACAACTTCAACATTTCTGAAACATGTAAAAGCACAAAAAGCTACCAAAAAAATTTACAATTTAGTATATAAACAGACAGCAGAAAGACTGCCACATGAGTGAGCATTATAGTCCTTTTTTATGCATTTCATGCTGTCTTGAATTTACAGAAAATTCAGTGATGACATACCTCAGTAAATAATTATGTGTCTTCCTACTTACATGTGTCAAACCACTTTTTTCATCAAATGCAGCATCTGATGAGCACCAGACAGCTCTATGAAGACAAGTGTCTTATAGAAAACATTTTCGAACAGCATTTTAAACATCTAGCTGCTTCATCACAATCTAAATTACTAAGGAATCCCATCTCTCAGGATAAAAATAATTTAGTATTTTGTTTACCGATTTCCTTATACTGCAAACATACTGTGTAACATACAAACCAGAAGAAACTTGTAACAAAACAAGATTTATAGTGCAAACACATTTACAAATGATTACAGCATAAAAGAGCTAGTCAGCTAGTTTTAGGAAAGCAGAAACACATGTTGTCTCTTCTGAGACCACTGCAAGTTCTTCTCCGCAGTCTAGCAACGTTCAAGACACAGTACTTCAATTGCTGTATTAAGTGAATAGCTTTCCAGTTGTTTGCAGTTATGAGTAACACCTGGATTGCATAGATTGTTACGGAGAACGTACACCTAAAAATTAGTCTCAGCCAGTCTGATGAAAGTTACTTGAGGTTAAAGATTATAAATAGCATTGATTCAGTTTTGTATTTGGCAACTGAAATGAATGAAAGGTGAACTTTTCAAAAATTTCTAAAGGCCACACATAATTTGTAGTGATAGACAGTGGAAATTAGACACTTAATCTACCACCATTTGTGAAAATCCCACTTTCAGTTTTTGATTACATTATCATACATTATTTCTGCAAAATCCCTACCTTCTTCACAACTCAGAATACATTAAGCAGGAAACAGAGAAACAAAAAGTAGTGAATGTAATTACAATTTTGCAGATCCAAGACTTATGTAGAACTACCATTTATTTGCAAATGAGACAATTCTGAATTTACACTGCTTAAGTATAGATTGTGCTCTACACTGTATATGGAGGAACTGTGTATCCTGAATAATAAACTGCATGTAAATGGAGGAACAGTGGTTAGGTTCTAAGCAGAGAAGAAAGTATTCACCTTGCCACTAAACAATGAAAATAAAAATAAAATTAGGTAAAGCAACCTCACTCACTGAACATCATCTAACTTACCACAGACTGAGTTAAGAATATTGGGGGGAATAAAAATTGCAGTGAAATCCTGAATAATGATACAGAGCACAAGGAGCAGAACCTTTGGTCCCCATTTTGGTATTGATAATTAATGCTGTTTAAGTTTTAGAAGGTCTTTCAAAACATTAGGCGTTTTAAGCATCAAACATCACCAAAAAAAAACCTCTCTGCTAGATCTCTTGAGAGTAGGAGGCTCTCAAATCTAATGGAGTTGGGCTGATTATTCCAGCTGAAGACTTTTGTGCTTCTTGACTCTTGTAAAAAGTAATGAAGTGAAACAGATCTGCACATTTCACCATTTAGACTCAACAGGAAAGCTACACAGGTTTTAATACCTATATTTTAGAAAACAATTGAGGCTTTCAAAACCATTATAATGATAGCTCTCAGAGACGTATATCTGTTGATTAATAAACCTCCAAAACAAACCAATCTTTTCTGTATAAAGAGAATTAAATAGGTTACAATTTCAAGTAAATATATTTCCATGGAATTAGAAACTGTAATTTGAGAAATCTGTCTCCAAGGATTTGCAGAAGTACTTACATTATTCAGTAAATCGCTTCTCCCCAATAGCACCGCCTCAAGATCATTATTTTCCAAATCTACTCTTCGCTTCACAAACAAGCTAGACAAATCTCCAAAATGTGTTAAGAATTTTAATCTGCACATTCATGAAATAAAATGTGTAACTAGACAGCAAAGAATCATTCGCAAATGTGAAACCTGTCCCAACACCAAATTCCTCTGTCTCCATGTCAGTTGAATCCTTTTGAGTCTTTATTATGCCTGCATTCATCCCTCCCTCTCTCCCATTAAAAAAAAACAACAACCATAAATGTCACTGTTAAAATAACCTTTCTAATTTGTCCCTTTGACTTTATTATCATCCTCTTTGGCTTACTGTTCCTTTGCACGAAACTAACAACTCCTGACTTTCAGAAGTTTTATCATCTACTCCTCATCCACTTGCTCCACTCTGACATGGAGAGCTAACTCTTCTCACCGCTTTGCCAAAGAATTGCCATCATTGTTTTCTTGCTAGCATGCTTCTCCCTCAAAAATCATTGTTTGTTCTTTCATGTTGCCACACAGGTATGGAAAAGCTCTCCATGAGCATCCATAAAAAGTATCCTGGAAAAAAATCACTTTTGATGAATAAAGAACATTTCATAAAACCACAATCAGGCATTAGTGAGTCATCATGATCATTGTCTTCCTGGGGGGCTAAGAGCTCTTCATTAGATCTATCTGTGGTTAGATCTGCCAAAATACCTGGGTTTTTTTTACCACGTGCTCCAGAGCCTAATTTTTGCTATCATTCTAATACTGTAGTTTAATGTAACAGAAAGTATTACATAATCTTGGCTAGAGATATCACTACTTGTCTCCTATAATAGTCACAGTGAGAAACTGGAAATGCAGCACAAACTGTAACATATTTAGAATACGGTCTTGGGCAGGGAATATATTTTGTAGGAGTGAGTTCTTCTCATGACTGAATAAAGATGTATTGAGAGCTGTACTCCACATTATTAAAGTTTCGTAGTTCCAGATATTCTGAATGAATGTAAAATATAAATTTAGTCTGATGTTCTCTGAAGCCAACCTTGTTATTTAAACACCTTTTGTGTCCTTAGGAAGACAACTGATTGTTGCCTTGGAAACAAAGACTGCTCTCTAGTGTGTTTATTTCAAGCGATTCAGTCAATTTGAAGTCAAATTTCCAATTGCTAATTTTATACCTGCCACAGGTGCAAAAGTTCTTAAGATTAGAACAGGAACTGCTTGTTTGCAGTGCTGTTCTCTGACAACAGTGTACCTCTATTTTTACTTTTTTTTTTGCACTGCCCTTGGTGAACTACATGATTCTTGTGTAATACTCTGCAGGAAACTCAATTGTATACTTTCCCTCTGCATAAGAGGGTGATTATGATAGTGGAGGAAACAAACCTAAAAGTGAAAATAGAAAGACCTTCAGGCATAAACAAACAAACAAGTGGACATAAATTATTTTAGTCCTAGTGTTCTTTAAACTAATCTCAGATATTTATAAAAAAATAAAGAGGATAACAAACAAAAACACCCTATGCTCTGTTTTTATGCATAGATTTTTTTATATGTATCTATCTTTAGATAAAGTATTTGCGAAAATGAGGACTACCACTTAAAAAGACATTCCATTCATCCATTTGAGTCAAGCCATATTGTTTAAAAAAAGCTTAATAAAAGACACGAATAGACACTACCAAGCAGGATCTTTGATAGGGGTGATACTCACATTTTCTGAAGCTCAAATTCAGCCTTGCGTTAATGGGCCCCATTATTCACCCTCAAGTAAATTATGACATGTCTAATTTTGTCCCTTACTTGGTCAAAATATAAAGGCTTTCATTTTCAAGCAGGATTTATATTATGGACCAGGTTCTTAGCTGGTGTTTATCCATGAAGATATTCACGCTTTACCCTAAGGGACACTTGTCCCGAGATGCTCTATATACAGTTAACAGAGAGGGGTAGGTTCCTTCATAGATTGCTCATAACTCAAAGTTAGATTCCTGTTCTGAATTATCTTCCAGAGGAACCTCTTTTTCTGCTTTGTTCAAGGAGCAGGGGAGACTAGCGTATCTAAAGCAAATTCTCCCAGTATGTTCTATATAATATTCAGTGCAGATATTTTACTTTTAATTATACTAGCTATGATAGTAAAATGCTAGTACTACAGAAATACTTTGAAATTGTTATAGGAGTTTTATGCTGTTAAAATTTTTTTTCTTCCTCACATCCACAGGGCTCCTTAACTTCTATACCTATCCACTGACTTCAAAGATTTAAGGTGTATGGCAAGTATCTGTACATGTGGATATACCAGGCATTAGGATTGTCCTTAGACAGTACAGAAATGTTGTCTTTTGTCCAACAGCCAAAGTAGCTAATATCTTGAGTGTAAAAGTGCATGAAGTTTATCCAGCAGCATGCATCTTCTCAAAGCAATATAAACGTCAAGCTCATCGCATTTGTGCAATGATGCTTTTCTTATTTTCATTGAGCCATGTTTGGAAAATAACATTATATTATCTCACATTGCTTAAGGATTCACAATGTTACTGTAATCTTTTCTTTTTTTAGTTGAGTAGTTACGAAGCACAACCACAGAGCATTCATTCATCAATCCAGCCTTCAGAAACTGTGGTTTCCACTCAGCTGTAAAAGAATCACCAGCATGACCTTCTTAAATCTGCATTCTTTATTCCCAGTCGGTGAAATTAAACCAGACTCTACTCCAATATTCCAGGGCTTAATATATCTAAAAATTTCTCATGAGCAGCCTAGCCTTTCTAATCAAACTGCAGAACTTCTACCTCAGAAAGACACATGAAAGTGAAAGTTATTTTACAAGAGGTGGAACAGCTCATACAGATAAAATTATATTTCCACATAAGCATATGTAGTATCAGGGCCATAAGCTGCACATATACCCAGAGGGGAAAAAAAAAAAAAATCAAAACTTAAAAAAAAAAAAAACACCCTAAAATAATAAATAAAAGTTAAATAAAGCAGCTACAGAATGATTCAGTATCACAACTACTATCAAAATTGTTACTGACAAGCTGATTCAGTATTACCAGAAAACAGTTATAAAGGACATATGGTTATGTACACACCCACATGCACGTGTATAAGGATGTGTATACATGCACAGGAGTTAGTGTATTAGAAAAATGAAGATGTACTTCAAATAGAAACGAGAGAATTCACAGTTAATGTACATTTCAACACCATGATGAAGGCAGGAATGGCTCATTATTTTTTCTACTATGAAGACAATTAAATTGCTTGATTTTGGTATCAATGCGAAATTAAAAATCAAATGAAGGAACATCTTATGAGTGTGCCATGTGCAACTACCTTTCCTGTCACTCCTCCACCTCCCTCAACTTTCAATTTTAAGTTTCAGCATTCAATGTTGTTTGCACCAGGCTTTCTTTCCAAACCAGCACATTCTGTTCTCATTGAAATGAAGTCCTTCAAGAACTGAGTATTTTGAGTGCTATAACCAAAATGTGTGTATAATGAGAGTAAATTAAATGCAATTTTGTCTAGTTGAGAGGCTGAGAGATTTTGTTCAAATACTGAATATTGTGATGAGTGAACAGCACGATTCAGAATAGATTCTTTTCTTCCTCGGTTCTTTGTTTGTGTCCTAATAAAAACAATGTAAACAAACTGCCTAGTGGAGCGAGGTTGGCATGGGTACTTAAATTACTTTTTTGCAGCTTGTTTCTTTTCCTGGATTAATTCTCCATTGTCACTGTGTGTAGAGCTGTGGAACACTCATAGTGGCAAATAAATGGATGTTTTCAAAATACTCACTGTACAGGGACTTTAAAATGCCTAACAGCTGATTAGAGTTCAGGGTGAACTGCAACAAGGCAAAGAGTACATTTATTAAATCAGGTTCATGAAACTCGCCGCATTACAGCCTAACAATGTCTCTCCCATGGAGGTTATAAACATTAAGATAAGTAAAACAAAGAAATTCAAAACTGAAAAGATCAGAAGAGTCTGCACACCAAAACGAATAAAGACAAAAACCTTTTTAGAACAAAGTACAATGGGCAGAATAAGAAGAAAAGCAGGTACAAGATTTGAGAGAACAGGGCAGGAAGGGGAGGAGACCATTTTTATACCAAACAATCCCCAGGAACCACATTTAATTCATAGTCAGGGACTCTTTTTGTCAGATAAAGGTAACAGTCTGGCTGCAGACTGATATACAGAACTAGAACACTGAGCTAACTCCTTTGCCCCTTGTTTACCTACAAACTAAATGCTAAAGAAACATTATTGTACTTTAACTAGTTCTTTAAGTTATATTGTCACACGGATTTTGCTGGTGATACAACTTGACACCCATGATCATTGTGGTCTGACCGTCCTGAAGTCCCAACTGCAGAAGGAACAACCAGCTCCCCATTTCTTTATCAATAAGGAATCAGTAAGATATAAAACTCTGTTGAGGCAAAGAATTAAGAGGGCAGGATAAGATGAACATAGGCTATACATCTTGAAGAACAACCTATTACTACTATAACACGTAAATAGTTATTCTTCTTTAAATAACTGCCCACAGAGATCTCACTCCCAGTGACTAGCAATGAGTTACCGTGTGGACAGGAGGTGTGTGTGAAATGTTCCGTTCAAACAGAACAGGGACTGCAGGATGGCTCCATGGGGCAATCTTCCTGGACACAGGAAATCAGAACAGAGATTTTCCTCAAAGAAAAGACACAAAACTCAGTTTGCACTAACAAAGCAAAAGGGAGTGGCTCACAAACTAGTCAATGAGATCCTAGCAATTGTGAGGTGACAAAATGTGTTTTATGGCACTAAAGGAGGAAAATGGGCTGCAGCAAGTTCTGCCAAATGTTTCTTCTTAGAGTTAACAGAAAGCTGTGATTGCTCTAGGACCAGCGAACAGACTGATATAGGAGAAAGCTTTTCGCAGGAGGTTAGTGCTTAACGTTAGACTGCCCTTGGACAAAATTTCCTTCAATTTATCTAGCAAGTCAGTCCACAGAAAATTTTGTTCTTTGTTTCATGGACAAGAAGGTTCTGACCTATAGCTGAACTGCCTCACCACTCTGGCAGTAAATCGTATTAACCCAACTGTAACACGCCAGAAGCAACCATGCTGGATACAAATGCAGATCCCGACTGCAATTCTGTGAAGCAGGATCAGGCAGAGGAGGTAATGGGGCTACAGGCTGGACTTACATATTAGCAGAGTACTAGTACAATCCACATCATGGTAATGGAGCTTTTGAAGAAATCTTGTGAAAAACCAATTCTTATCAACTGAGTTATTTTTCTTGGCTGATACCAATGCAAAAAACCAAGGCATTTTGCTCTTAAGAAAATTATATCCTTTTTTCTTAGGATTTTCAAGACCAGTGTGATTCAGGATCCAAGAGATGTCTCTAATAAAACGTGTTCAGTTTAGTTAGATGTTTGACAGAGGCTTCAGCTTAATGCGATGATGAATACCCCAAGTCCAAAGCAAAGTGCTTCTGCTCCTGGTTTGTTTGGACAGTGACCATCGTAGCGCTCTGTTAGCACTTGGCCTCTGGAACCCACAGGGAGGACATGTCATCTGTGTTCCAGAACATCTGGATGAAAACAAGCTCCTTGCAAAGACCCCATGCCATTTGTGTGAAGGTATTCTGCCATCTCCCCCACCTCTGAGTGAGTTTTGGAGAGGAGGCTAAGGGATGAAAAAGAGTACTCCTTCGCAAAGCTGAATTCAATCTTTCCAATAACAAGGAGAAGAGAACATCTTGTAGAGCTATCATCTGTTATGTGTTATAGTTACTAAACACAGGGATTTCAACCATTTAATCTGTAATATAAATTAAATCTGGCACACTGCCAAGAAGGTGCTGCAGCTATCTGACCAAAGCATGAAGAGGCGAGCTCTTACTGGTACTCTTAAAATGTGCTTCAGAGGGTGGAAAAGGTTCATCATCATCAAACACCTTTCGGTCTTGATCTTAAACTGTGATGGATTAAAAAGGCCTCAGCAGATTTTCCCCCACCTTTCTTTTTTACCCCTAGAGAACTATCCATGCTTCTATTTGCAAGAGAACTGCAGTTAAATCCACAGAAGCTTTTACTACCAGTATCAAAAAAAGCTAGCAAAAGCTGAGCTGCAATTCTTTTTTTCCAAATGCAAAGAAATGCTTATTTGGACTGTATATAAACAGCAGGTCCTTCCTGCTGGGCCTAAAAGATCCCCACTATATCAAACACAGTATTGAAACATACTCCACTGCAATACAAACTCTTGTATATGACCTGCTCTTTTAAACTGATACTCCCTCAGTCAAAATAAATTCAATTAATTTCTTATGGGCATTTGATTTTGTTCTTCTTACAAATCATTCTATCACTTTCGAATATACTCATATACATAATCTCATGCAAACATGCTGCCACTGCTGCAGAAATAATGTAGATGCCCATTTTCCGAGCGTGCTCCCTGTGTTTCTGGGCTGGTTTCAGGCAGGCGGTGGTTAGTTTTGGAGGAGCAGCCGGTGACCCGGAGCACCGGGCAGCACTTATGTAACGTGCTTATACACTTTACGTAACTTCCATATAGCGTGACAGCCAAACCACCTCCCGGATATTTGACTATCTGACAGCTCTTCCTCTCCAACTCTCTGACTATCCAGCTTTTAAGGAGGTATTTTAAAAAACTGCCAACAATCCTCCTTCCCTGATGCCCCGCAAGCTCCCCAGGTGTCCTGGTTTTCGCTGGGATGGAGTTGATTTTCTTCCTATTAACTGGTATAGTGCTGTGTTTTGGATATAGCATGAGAATAGTGTTGATAACACACTGATGTTTTAGTTGTTGCTAAGTAATGTTTATGCGAGTCAAGGACTTTTCATCTTCCCGTGCCCTGCCAGGTGCGCGGGGGGCTGGGAGGGAGTGTGGCCGGGACGGCTGGCCCAGCTGGCCAACGGGCTATTCCATACCATATGACGTCATGCTCAGCATGTAAGGCTGGGCGAAGAAGAAGGAGGGGGGGACGGTCGGAGTGATGGCGTTTGTCTTCCCAAGTAACTGTTACGCGTGATGGAGCCCTGCTTTCCTGGAGATGGCTGAACACCTGCCTGCCAATGGGAAGTGGTGAATGAAGTCCTTGTTTTGCTTTGCCTGCGTGCACGGCTTTTGCTTTCCCTATTAAACTGTCTTTATCTCAACCCACGAGTTTTCTCACTTTTACCCTTCTGATTCTCTCCCCCATCCCACCCGGGGGGAGCGAGCGAGCGGCTGTGTGGGGCTCAGGGGCCGGTTTGGGGTGAACCCCGACACCAGGTTACAGACACTAACGGCACCATGCTAGCTACTGGCAGAAACCGATGAGGTCTTTGGTTTTCGACATTTTCACGTATATCCCCTGCAAGTAAACTCAACTTTAGAAAAATCACATTGTGCACACACTACCGCCACTGTTTCGCAGCAACAGAAACCCCTGGTTTTACAAATGTTTCTTCTCAATAATCTGATCTTTAGCTGAGTGGATGGCAAATATTAGCTGAGGGCGTTCATTGAGGAGGAAGGGAAAGGAAATTTGTTGTGCGGTACTCATCTACTTAACAAGAAAGCTACAACTTTTAAAGAAATCTTGTGAAAAACCAATTCTTATCAACTGAGTTATTTTTCTTGGCTGATACCAATGCAAAAAACCAAGGCATTTTGCTCTTAAGAAAATTAGTTCTATTTGTCTTTTCTAGGACAGTTATACAGTACATAATGTTTAATTTTTTCAACCATGTTTGCTTATAATTATTTATGGCTTGCAGAAAACAGTATTTGCAAAATAAAGTCTTTCAGAAAACTAAAAGTGTAAATGACTTAAAATTTTGTTGACCCGAATGTTCAACTCCAAGCACACTGTTGTAACAGAACATCCTCATTTTGCACCAGTATTGTTATATTGACACTGGCAGAATACAAAAAACATAGGTAATATTGTAAGTATAATACAACTGCATTCTTCTTAAGTGCCAGCTGTAAGAAAGTAGCACCACTATCTTGTTCTTGCCATTGAAGTTGGGACCTTAATTGTGAGATAGCCTCTCTTTAACCTTGTCAACAAAAATACAACACAGAATTTGAATTTAAAAAGTAGCATTTAGCAGTAGCATGCCTAGAAACACAGTCAGAGGATACAAGATAATTTGACCTAAAAAAGCTAAGAGGCTTTGGGCATTAAAGCAGACTCTCAAATGTTTATCTTAGTGCAACAATTTTGTCCTCAAAGCTACCCGGTATGATTAATGTTTGCAGGAAAACACTATGCACACAATACATGAGTAGAAAACCAGTAACTTTTAAATGCATCTACTCCAGGGAAAGCAGCTGCCTGTATTAAGCTGAACTTTTAAAAAAACTGCCTATTGTGACTATAAAGACGCCTGTAAGAAAATAAATAAAGGCATTCAGTAGTTACAAAGGAACAATGTAACTCACCTGTTAGGCAGAAAGCACAGGCTGCAGAAATCTGGCTATGCATTATGGAGGTGCTGGCCAGAACTCCCTAAGCAAAGTGCCCCCCTTGAAACGCAGAAGATCCCAAACAGCAGAAAGATTCAACCTCGTAGTATTTCTGAGCGCTCCTGTCATGAAACAAATACTTGACCCTTCTACATATAAATGCCTCTGATAAGAAAGCCAATATAGCTAATTATTAATGGAGTATTTACTTTAAATTTGTATTTACAATCAAATTTTTACATGCACAATACAATTTTATATGAGTCACACATGAAAATAACTAAATACATTAAGCAACATAAAACTATTCCTCATCAATGCAATATTTTCTTCTTCTATAAAGTTAGAGAGTTTGGAAGATGGACTTTTAAATGTCGCAGTCCCAAGCGATAGAAATGACCTTAGCTATTTTAATAAACTAAACAATGCCACTTGCTATGTTGCGGTATAACTGCTTGGCATACGTCAAAGACACAACAGGCCATGAAATCAACCACCACTAACTCCTGCATATCTCATCTAATGACAACTACCAAACTGACAGTTCTCAGACTTTTCAGTTTTTGGCAGATTAAACAATTTTCCGTGAGAAGAGGACAGGAAAGTACACTCAGTGCCTAATGTCCCCTCTATGGTGGCAAGGAACAGATTAGGTAAGTTGATTCACGAACCATACCATAGTGGAAGACCAGAAACTACAAGAACCTTGCCAACTTGAATCTTCCCAAATTTGGTAATCAGTCTGGCTTTCATTGTGTTAGCAAAATGTTAACCTGGCCTCCAAGAAAGAGGACTCTCTGCACCAATTCACATTATTTGGCCATCTGTACACAAACAGAGGAAAAAAGGAGTTAGCTAAAACCCTGAAGCACATGATTTGATTATACTAATTGTCTTAAAGCAAATTTGCAAGCATCATTAACAAGCTAAAAGCAAATCAGGCCGTCATGTTTTCCACAAAGCCTGTAAAATAAAATTATGGAAACTCAAATTCATGGATTCCAGAAGCCAAAAGGACCTCCACGATAATTCAGCCAAATACCTCCTCTCATATGTAAAAGCTAAAGAATTTTTCCACCAAACCTGATTAGAATATATTAAGACGCCTGCAAATAATCAACCCATGTCCTTATCACCGAGAATAACGAGTTGTAGCACTTCTTGCCAAAGGACACTGGGGACCCTAAAGCTAAAAATGGTTCAAAGGGAGACAGAACACCACCATGGAATAGAAAATCACTGAAGATTACTAAATACAAAGAAACTGTGTCTGGCTTAGAAAAATCAGAGCTAAGAATGACTGGAAAGTAGGAGAATTTTAGGAGGAAGCACAACACCTAGTTGCCATGCTTTCCTGCTCTTTCCTAGACATCTGTTTGTGACTGCTGGTAGAGATGGCGTACCATCTTTGATAAAAGTTTGGTTTGTCCCTGATACACCCCATTTCTAATCTGGTCCAACATTCACCTCTTTTCACAGATACAGAATTGTGCCTACTTTATGTAACATCTAATTTCAGCCACTGGGCCACATTACGCTTTTATCAGGAAGGTTAAAAAGTCTCCTGCTATCCTTCCACGCACTAGTAAATATATACATAACAAGGCATCTCTCAATCCTTTTCTTGACAAGCTAAATAAATTGAGTCTTGTAAGAATCACATCACTAAATAATCTCCCCTATATTATAGCAGCAAAGGTTACAAACTGCTGGTTCAGACTGTCACATAACTCAAGAGAATCATTTGTACATGTATTAAAAAGAACTGCTGATATCGGGACAAAATGCTTAGAAATGTACCTATGGTAGATACAGACTACTTCTCATACACACATCTTAAATGTGCATTAGCCAGAAAAACTATCAGAGCTTAATCTCTGCAGACTTCCCCATCTTCATCTCTGCATTCTTGGTATTGCATCACAGCTCCTTTCTGATTTCCTAATCTTATATACCAGATTAAAAAAGGCCAAATCCAAGTTCCTTTGGGAAGACAATTGCTACCAGTCCCCTCCTAAGGAAGCTAGCACGTTGCTTTGGTGGGCACACACACAAAATTGAGAGAAAAGCAAGTCAAAACTTCTTTCTGACTAACACCCCATGCCTGCTTCCAGCTAAGTGACTCAACACAGGGACACAGTCCTGTTGCCTGATCTGGCATGAGGTGAAAAGGGGACTCAATCTCCCTTCCCCTTCACAGGCAGAGGCTCCTTCCTTTGGAAGTGGATATCCTGCCACGCTCTGTTAAGGGATCAAAGTTTCTGCAGTCCCTCATCATTTACCCGTTTCATTTCAGTCAAGTAGTATCACCACCATGGTTACACAATAATTAGTGAAAATAGTACTTTCCTCATTTATAATAGCTATGAAATACACAGACTAAATTTTGCTGGTGCTGTCCCGCCACATGTGTATATTCAATTTGGAGTTAGAGTGCCTACATCCATACTAGTGACAGAGGTGGGGCTTTTTGGTTTTACCCATGCATGGCATGTTTTCACAAAGAAACGCTCACATACAATTCAATGTGTCCCAGAAAACAAACAATGAATTTTGTTTATTTTAATCTTCCAAAGCAAGTAGGGAAAAAAAAACCAAAACCTCTCTGACAAAGTGTCACTCTGGGAGAAGTATTTATCTTAAAAATATGACCTTTCCTAGCCTACAAGGAGCTTCAGCTATACCACTAGCTCAACAGGGGGATGTTAGACTGGATGATCTCTAGTGGTCCCTTCCAACCTAAGGCCAGTCTATGACTCTATGAAATCACAATCTCGTAAAGGTCATGTTTAAACGTCGTCTAGGTATCAGTCTCAATATTGGTAAAGGGCAAAATTATTTAAGACATCATAGCAAAGTTCTTTATATTATGGATACAGGAAGTCTTAGAAAATGGGTGTTGACACAGAACAAGTATTTGCTAATTATCTACAAACAAGTGGGTGGTCTCTGTGCTGATACAATAGAGATACCTATGTCAGACATGATTACTATTCAGCTAGCACAGGTGAACTTATGCAGAGTTTGCAGAAGCTTTCTGATGCACTGGAGTTAAAACAAATAAACACACCTTTGTTGGATCAAGCTGCTTCACATCCATCTGTTCACTTGGAAGGTTTTCCTCAGCACAAATTCAAATTTGTGAATTATCACAAGTTTTGAGAAGCAGCAAAAGAGAGCAAGTGGACAAAACTGAGCTGCCAAATAACACGCAAAAATTACAAGAATGTAAATGAAGTATGAGTTGATAATTTGTTCTAGAAAACTATGAGTGGCAAAAAAACCCCAAGCCAAAACCCAAATGCTGCCATATGTTGTTCAGCTTGTGGGACCTCAGTGGCTCCTAGGGGACAGTAACTTGCCTAAGAGTCAATCACTTGCACCACCTGCCAGGCAGGTGTTCCCCATAAGACACCACAAGAGCCAGAGGCATTTAAAGCCTGAAACCTCCTGCAATGCAGTCTTTTTCTGTCTAGCTTTGGAGAAGAAAGAGCAACAATTCCACCCATCCTCAACTAGATGAGAGGATGAGGGAGAGGAAAGTTAATGCTTTAACATAATTCACTGCTAACACTGAAAGGGTTCACAGTAAAAAAAAAAAGTCATCTTAATGGACATCACTAGTGCAGAGCAATAGTTGAAGAGCTAACTGCACAAATCGTCACTGCTTGCGTGCCAAGGATCCAAGCCGTGCAGGATAGTCTGTGATGGTCAAGGGTCTGGTCTCTGCAATAAAAGATCCCTTATCAGCCACAGTTGCAGCAGAAAGTATCAGGAAAGATGGTGTGGGGAGTGAATTCAGTAGAGGACAGATCAAAATGTCTGTAGAGCACATCTCCTCTCTTACTCTGCAACACAGCCTTTGACTGTACTGAGGGATTTTGCTGTCTCTTGTGAATTAAGCAAAAATGTTCTGTATCTATGTATACAGTGTTGTCACTGTTTATGCCTGGTTTATTTGTACATATCTGTGATTATAAAAAAGCTGTGGCCTACCCATTAAAATACTGTACCTCTAACTTATATGTTCAGGTCAACAACACACACTGAAAAATAGAGAAAATAATACAGAATGAACATAACAAGTGCTAATTTTTATCTTGTCTTTTGAAAATCACCCCTCTCAATACATTTTTAACTATATCAACTCTTTAGATGCTGGGGGAAAGTATAGAATTAGATACCTGAAAATGCAAGAAGCAATGGTCCATGAAACCACCTTTACAAAGTACTCCATGATGAAAGTTTGAAAAATATTTGTATAAGGACTACTCTAACATGCAAAAAGCATGTGCTACTTAAGTCGTATACATAACATATTAAAGTATTCATGGACACTGTGTAATTTAAATAAAATTTACACATATAAACCACTTATTTTTTCTTTTTGTGTTATTCAGACAAGCAATTACATCTCATTTCAGAACAATAATTATCAAGCCATATATACAGCAAGGACTTGCCCATTTGGCATACGTCTTACCCACCTCACTGAAATGGCAGATATATATCAGAGTGCTATTTCTCATACAAAAAGTATGAGTATTCAAGGCAGCACCAGTAGGCATACGATTTTTTCAAGTTCAAAATGAATAAAACCCCAGTGGCTGCGTAGGCAACATATCAGATTCGATACTTGTTCTTAGAATCACCATGATCAGACTGCACAGCACGTACAAAGACTCAGTCATGGTGCAAGTGTCATCACTAGCAACACACAGACATGAACCCACTTTTAAATTTTTGTCTATTTTTCAGGAATTCTGTGGGTTCCTACTTTTTGATGTCCAGCTAGCCTCAGAAAGAGTTCTCCCAGAAGGCAAGATGACAGAAAAGCCATCTTTAAAAAAAAAAAAGAAAAAAAAAAAAAGAGAAAAAAGAAAAAAGAAAAAGAGAGAGACTTGATTTTCTTCATTGTGTGTGTGCGGGTAATCAGGTAATATTTAAACATCTAAAATTTGACTAAAATCATCACCTCTGAAAAGCTGAGATATATCCTATTTGCTGTCTTCCTGCTCATAGAGAAAGTTTTCCAGAGTTCAAGTTTAATTATTTCAATTAAACTAGCATTTCTTCTAAAGGCTTATTGGTCTCACTGGGATCTTTTAAGGTGGCATAGGGAAAAGGATATTTAAAATGTGATAGGTGTGTAGGAGTCCACAGCTGCTTACAACAAATACTGCTTTTTTTAATCACCAAGTTCTATTCAGTCCTATAAAGAAAGTTTCATTATCAAATCATGTTAAGTGTAATCTTTTGGGATTTTTTTCTTTTGAAGGAATTTTAATGAGACAAGAGATTTCATCTTTTCTTTCGTTCTAGTCCTTCACCTTCTCAGTAACAGGTGCAAATATTATTTAGAAGTCTGTAACTACAGACACATGAATGTCCTGTTGAAAGCTGGTTACCAGAGTTCTTGAAATCAAATCTCACTGCGCATTTTACTCTCATTTGTATGGGAAGTTGAACAGCCTCTTCCCTTGTATTCAAACCAGTTCACATATAATTGGGATCCCCTCTGGGTTCTGAAACTATGGAAGTCTGATGTAGCTGCAGTATTCTTACAGCAGGAACAATTTTAACCTAGTTTTTATCCTACCCCTTTACTCCAGGCTTCCTTGTTGAGATCGTATCTTGTCAATGATCTGGGATGTCAGGCAAAAAGAGAGGAATGAACTGATTGATATTCATTCCACCACCAGGCTCTAGGTCATGATTTGAGAAAGGTAAAATGCATTATCTTTCCAGGGAGACTTAGCTATTACAGAAACATAACTCGATGGACAATTTTACCCCTGGCAGTAGTCACAGAGAACGAACGGATTGTTGGAAAAAAAAATTACACCTGCTGGGAAGTTGGTGCATTGTTTGTTTCTGTTCCCATTAAGAGCATGCAAAAGTATCACTTACCATCAGATTATAATCATATCTATTTAAAAGTTTATTTTATACTGTTAGCTCTCAAGCGTCCCATAGTTAAAAGTTTAATTTATCTGCAAACCAGGCAGACTTGGTGTTGTCTCACCTTCAGCTAAAAAGTCACAAATGGGGACACAAAAACTTCTTCCCAAATGAATGGGCTTTTGGGTTTACTTTTTTTCTTAAAGGATCATAATTTATTTTGGTTTTGCTAACACTTCTATATAGAAAGTAATTTTCAGAAACATACTCTTAAGAAAGGTCCAACATTAAAGGAATTCATGTTTATAATACACTGGCAAAACTATGAACACAATCTGTTCTCCTATGACTGGGTGGAAGTCTTTCTATGCTTAAACTGTGTTATGAAAATATAATGAATCTTACTTGCATTATATCCCTGCTGCTACCAAAACACATGCAAATGTTATATTGACATGTCTGGAAGCATTCTGACTATTCACTAGGGAAAAATTGCATTTGCAAAGTTGAATTAACAAGTTTGGATTCAAAAAAAAACCCCAAACCTACAGCAAACAACAATGATTAGTAATGGTTCTATTTTAACATCACCTGTGAGTTATGTCTCATTACACAAACCAGTGGAGCCTATCAAAAAAAGTGCAGCCACACACTTCTGCTGAAAAAATGAGGTTTTGTTAAAAATATTTTTTTCTTTAGAAACAATACTATTTTTAAGGAATTTTTTTTGGTCAAAACATAAAGCAAGTGTTTTATTTAATGTCATTCTGTTTTAACTTAAATTCAATGTTTGAGCTGAAGTTTCACCAGTCTTTCCTACAAGGTTGTTTTGCAAATTTTTGATTATTTGAATGAAATATTTTCATTTCAGCTGCTTGTCTTTTCTTTTGTCCGACTACAGCCTTGTGTTTGTTCAGCATTGCCAGCGAGCACTGAATGAGCTTCTGCTTTTATTATCAGTAGTGTTTTGACGGTAGTCCTGAAGCTACAGGTAGTCCTTTTCTGAGCCCTCTAATTCTGGTAATTACAGCACTGAATGAGGCAGTAATCCATTGAGTTTGTTTCAGCCTCACAAAAACTGTCTTCAGTTCCTATTTTGCAAGATAAATAAGCAGGGTATTAAGCACTAACGACTCATGCTCTCCCAATGTTAAATGGTTAAAAAAAAAAAAAAAAAGATCCTGTTCTCTTCCTTCCCCCACCAAAAAAAGAAGGGACATTTCTGAGGCTCACTGCCTGTTCAAGCAGCTATGTTGGCCCATCACACCCCCTGGTCATATTCTGAGACTCATGACATGTTAGTAAATAGAAAATCCCTGCAAGAACAACAGCTTGAAGAGGTGCAAGGAGCAAGCACAAATGTTGCCCAGTGCAGAAGACCCTTATCTCTCTATTTTCCTCTAAGCTACAGAAAGCTGTTCTCAGAGAGGCTAAGCACACTAACAGGACAGGGCGCAGATGGGCCAGCACACTCCAACTTAGTGTATTCCTTCTGGAAAGGACATCATTAGTGCTAGTGGGTACTATCCCCAGAGGAAATGGCAAGGTCCAGCCATTGCAGTCAGCAACCAGAAAGCAATTTGCAATTATTAGAGCTGCTGCAATGCAATGAATTGCAATGTTAAAGCACTGATACTACTTTAAGCAGAAGGTTTTTATTGGAGAGAACAGCAACTTTTACATGCCAGAAGACTTGCAGGAGCGGGGAGAGAGAGTTGAAACTTCCCATATGAATGCACCTAAGCAAACAGACACCTGCCTCTTTCTGTCATTGTCTCGCCATCCCTTTCAAAAAGAAGGTCATTAACACACTATTGTGTTTTGAAGAAGCCTTTGGTCAACCAAGATGATGCAGAGATCAGTCACAGCATTCTCCAGTTCCTTCATTTCCTGGAGAGGGAACTGAGACACATCAGACTCATTTTCAGGAAATGGATAATACTGCTGGAAAAATCCTAGTGAATGTTGCACCTACTGTTGCTTTTGAAAACTTGTTATTCTGCTGGAAATCATTAAGAAGAGTACTATCGACTTACAAATGCCTAGATCTCCCTCTAAAGCAACTGAAGCAATTGTTTATGGATATTCAGACTATACCACTGCCACTAAGCAGTTGTATGTAGATGGTACAACCACCATGGGAGATACTGTGTGAAAGAGCAAAAGGTCTTTCGCCACTTGGCCAAGGCTGAATGACTACATTTCTTTATCTCACTCTGAAAAGAAATACACAGGTAGGATAAAGGAGGCATACTTTCATGGCTGGTGTTCAATAAGCTTGACTCTTTTCACTACTGGCAGTTGAGGAAGGATGACAACTGTCAATCAGCTGATGGGGCCCTTTGTTCACGAGCATGTTATCTATCTGGTGTCTCTTTCTGGTGGAGCATTTACAGCTGGACACCAGATATCCAACAGATGGACATGCTTCTTCAGAGGAAGCACTGAAAGGCTTCACCTATTAGAAGGAAAAGGCTTTCCTGTTAAAAGATACTAGCCACTGATGGCTATAACACCTTAAGAAAGGAAGCTAGAGCACAGGGATGACGGGATGTTTATAGATTAGGTCCCCTTGGCGGTAAGGGCTGGGGGTGAGGAGGGAACTGGGAAGAGACGCACAGAACAAAAAACCCTTCACATCTGCATTTCTGCTCCAGCTTAAGGACAGTTTTTTTGCCCTGTAGTTCCTCTGAAAAAGCAAACTGTTGCACTAAAATTTATTTCTCTGTTGTTGCTATCAGGGCTATGTTTATTCTGCTGAGATAGTGAAGGAGATGCTATAAGGAAAAACATCTTTATCCAATTTATAAAGTTCATATTTTTTAATGCAAAATACCATAAAAAACACAAGCATTTTTACATCACTAAGCTTTTGTTTTCAGAGCTAATACTGATGCTGTCTAGGTAGTTGCGCTTTGTGAAAAGATACACCATTCCCCACCATTTAAAACTTTATTTTTCCTTGAAAAATGGCTACTAGTTATATACCACGTTGGAGTTGCTACTCTCTGTATTTCATGCTCAGAAAATAATTGCATGAATAATTATTTTTCCCCAATTTGTCTCTCATTTGCTTTTCCTGGGTCTAGTTTCAGTGCAGAAAGAAGGTATTAATCTGATGTTTGCCTCCGGAAGAAGTAATACTGGGAAGATCTCATAATACCTGAAAACATGACTGTCATCTAGTCCACAAAATGCAAGTTATGCTGTTTAACCTGCGGTTGTCTTGTGCTTCTGAAACTTAGACCTTTTATAAGGATAGACTGCTGACCCATCTCCAACCATGAGGGCCTTTTGTCTACCCATTAAGCTTTCATCTGTCCAGAAGCTAAAATGCTTATCAGTGTAGCTTTCACTGTCACTGCCCCGAAAATGCTAGATAGTGTCCTCACGCTAGTTTTACAGCATTGGTCCTCACCTGCGCCTATGGTAATTCCTGAACCACTGAAGAATTAACTGACTGTTCCCTTGCTGCTTGCAGGCACACCGATACTTGGTCTCTCTTCCTTAAAACAGGAACTAGACAAAAGAGCATGGCATGCTTCTGCACTTGCAAGAAATAGATGCAATAGAGCAGAGTACTGCCAAGAAGCAGGGGGAGTCTGGGGCACCTCAGCCCACTTTGCTAGCTAGCTACTTCTCTGAGAAGGATCATGATGTTCACCAGAAAAGGGTCCATCACCCTAGCAGCAGACAGTACCCACTTCTAGTTGCCCAGCATCCAGGCTTCCTTCCGGGTGAAAAGAAACTGACAACACTTTAGGGAGTGTGAATTGCTCCTGCTCCTCTTCCAAAAATCTTGATCCATATTCTCTTTAGTCCTCTATTAAAGAGTTCACATTAATTTACTCTCTGCCCCAGCCCCCACAAAAATAGAGTCTAACCAGCCTCCTCTACCATTCTTTACACTGAAGGACATCAGAGACATTTGAAGCAAAGTCTACACGTGTAGTACATTAACCTTTCTGAATCCAAATCGGGGAAAGTATTTTGTCTTGAGTTATGTCAACAAACTTTGTTATGACACTTCGAGGATATCCTAACAAAGTATTTTCAAAATAGATCAAATTATTACAACCCATTGAACAGTCCACTCCCTTTCAACAGTCTTAACACAAACTACATAAAGAAATGTTTAAAAGAAACATTTCAGAACTTCCTAAAAACCTTTCTTAAAGTCTAAGAACTTCAAAACAAGACTGTCATTCCAACATAATTTTTTTTTTTTAAATTATGGCAGTTTTCACCATATAGAAGATTTTAACAAGCTCTAATGATGATCGTTCATCTCTATTAGAGAGCTGAGACACTGTATTCCCTAAAATCCCTTTCAAACAGAGACTTACTCAGTCTTCAAATGGATTTGAACACAGAATAGTTACAGTCCCACTGCACCAGGCTAAAAAGCAATTAGCTTAGCATTAATGAAAATGTAAAGGTGCTCGCACTGTCTAAAGTTAAGGATCCCAAGCATAATCAATACAACTGTTCAAAGCAACTGTATTAGGAGATTTTCTCTCCATGCACTACATATGGAGCCTAATAATCTATTTTGGCATCTTAGAGGTTTACAGTCTGATAGTGTTAATACCCTTCTAATAGCTACATCCCAAGACAGCAGTATTCCAAAAACTCACATGGTAAAACACAACGGCATGCATGTCTGGTTAGCATCAAGAGAGGAATGTGATGCATACTTGCACAAAAGTATGTAAACCAGTTTCTCTGTAACATGTGATCCCACAACACATTTGCCCCAGACTTTTATGTCTGGTTTTTTAAACAGTTGGGGGAGGGGTTGTTGGTTTTTTGCTTGAAAGATATACAGCTTAAATTACCATGATGACTTTCAGTAACAAGAGGAAGAACTTGAAAACGTGCTTCTAAAATAAATGCTTCAATATCTTTTTGCACTGCCAATCTATTACTTTTAAACACAGGTATTTTTCCACTCAAAAAACTAAGGCACCAGAAAAAAAGCCCAAATCTCTGTATGTCTATGGGATACATAGCACAGTATCAATCAGAGGAAATCTAAAAAGGCGATGGTAGATACTTGTGTTCTAAGTATCTACCAAGGAACCTAAAAACCAGCCAATATTCTTCCTGAATCCTGTAGGAAAACTCAAAAGAATTAGGTGAGAACTGCCAGGCTTCTGGTTCTTATTGAAATTCAGACTAACTTTTCACTACCGAATTAATGAAACAGCCTGAAGAACTGGGGATCAGGCATATATTATTGTAGGGAATGCACAGATGCAAGGATAGGAGACGAAGTCCTAACTGCTGACATGCACACTCATATTGAAAGAGACTCTGTAGATATTCCAGTTGGCACATTATAACCAAAGGTGACTGTATTCATTTGAGCTTAAGGTTCCAGGGGATGGCCTAGTTTTGCCTGTCTATAAAATGAAAACAGATACGGAACAACTAAAATAGAAATGTAGTCCTGTTCCTTTTAATATTATCTTAAAAGTACATGAGATCCATGACCAGGTCCTGGTAATTTCACATTGACATACTAGAGAAAGGCAAAACAAAACTACCGAGCACTAGATTCAACTGTAATTTGAATTCTGTTTGTTATGGTTGATTATGGAAGACAGTGCTGACCTCAATAGCAATGTTCTAGCATCACACAAAACTGTGGGATTTTAACTAGAAAAGGCAGTGTATCGTTTACAGGCTCAGTTTGTCCAGAATTGAGATAGTTTTGTCACATGCAGCTATGCTAGATATTTCAAAAAGTAATTTCCAGTTCTACACAAAAAACACAGTATAGAGCAGGTTACACAGCTGCATCTGGAACACACAAAGAATTATGTTCATGTAAAACCATGCACTGCAGTGTAAAAATATCTGAGCTAACAATAAATAGGTGAACCAGTCTCTGCAGCTCCATGCTGGTGTTTTTTTTTTTC
This sequence comes from Fulmarus glacialis, assembly GCF_000690835.1. Classification (NCBI taxonomy): domain Eukaryota; kingdom Metazoa; phylum Chordata; class Aves; order Procellariiformes; family Procellariidae; genus Fulmarus; species Fulmarus glacialis. The sequence continues at coordinate 56,896 of NW_009221861.1, forward strand.
TGATATTTAAGCTAGCTTGGAAATCCTATCTAGCATAGTAGAGTCAGAAACTCCTGAAGTATGCTGCCATTGCAAAACCAGCTCTGTAGAATCCCTGTACCCTACTGCAGCTAATCCGATTCTTTACCTCTTGTGATCTCCACCACTCTCTCTATGGAATCATTTGTTAAAACAGAAATTTTCAGTAGAAAAATCTAGTTCCTTACTTCCTAAATTGTTTTGGAATGCCTGTTACGTATATTGTAAAATATACCTTATTTATGCAACAAAATGAGAATATTGTATGGACAGGAAAATAAGACAACATTACCTTTCCCTCATACATACTTAGTTCTCAAACATTTTTTTAAAGTTCAATCTGTTTACAATTTCTGTTTATATTAGAGCTAAGTTAGCTGTTTATTTGTGATGGTATTTCAGCAATGAAAGAAATCCTAGTGTTGCAACAACAAATACCTCCAGGGGATGAAACTAGGTTTCATGAGCCCAATGTCCTTTAAAAGTGACAATATAAACAAAGTATGTTTGCACACACAAGGACAACAGACATTACAAGTTGCTACATTACTAGCCATACCAGAAATTTCAAGATGTCTGAAAAGGAAGACCTTTTTCCTGGTGTTGACTCAGATACATTGGGGGTTGAAAGGACAGATGAATCGGTTAAAACTTCCAACTCTCTGCTCCACTTCTTAAGTAGTGATGGATTAACAGAAAATGAAGCAGTATCTGAAATGCTACAGTTTACAACCCAATGCGTAGAAGTAAACCAGTACTGTTTGCTATTTATTTAATACCCTGTGCTGTACACTGTACTACTAGTGACTGTTCCACGCTCCACTCAGCCACTGCAACCTGTGGGGCAGAGATGGCACAGCTTTAACTAGCTAATCTTAATATAATTTAAACAGGAATTTCAAAATCCCAGGATTTACCTATTTATCCACCTAAACCAAAAGCAGAATCTCCCTAGTTTATCTTTCCTTCAGGCCACCAACGCTTTTCACTGTCAGTTTATACATGTCAGTTGCTCTTACCTGTTGTTTGAGAGCCTCTAGAGATTCAAATTCCAATTTGGCTAGTTTTATCTGGATATCTCTTGGTTTATCCGGAATTACAAATGCCATGATAAACTTTATTGCTAGTAGCAAGTGCTGGAAAAAAAGAAGAAAAACATTGTTCTATAGAGTTTGAAGCATGGAGAGATCAGCATAATACTATTTCCAAATTTTAGTAATAGAAGTATAAGCAATTATTTCTTGTGACATGTACAACACGAATAGCATACTATAACTACATCGAGCCTCAGCTACTCCGTATTTTTTCTGTTTACAGTCATTCATAATTTGAATATAAACACATACAGTTTGGCTTGTTTTCAAAATAATCCTATTTTCACTATGTATTATAAATTTCTAATTCAATTTTGTATTTGTGACTCCAGATAAAATAATAGCTTTTAAAACATATTATCGGTGCATAGAAATTAAATTATGACACCCAGCACATACAGTTTCATAGTGAAATATTTACATGTATATACACACATCTAAATACAATTACATATAAATAGATGTAATTATAACATACATACATGCACGCATACATGTGCACATGTCATGATACAAATGAAACAAGCACACTGTAAAAAATATGAACAAACCCAGAATTTCTGCATTAGAGAAGTTATTAAAACCTAAAAGCACTCCTGAGAAAGCATTAGAAGAGAACAACACAATAAAATGCGATCTTTAAAGAAGTGGCACGCTCATGAACAGAAACTTTCCAGGAAATGGAGAAGCATTCCACATATGAGATGCCAAATTAATCATAATTTATCACAAAAGATTATGATCCTATTTAAAAGAAAAGAAAACAAGCATCAAGTTCTGTTGAACCTAGTCATTAACCAGTCTTTAAATTTCACTTAAACATGCACCATTCTCCTCATCTCACCAAAAACAACTGTCAACTGTCAAGTCAGTTGACAGTGTTTTGTTTCTTCATTTTTGTCAAATATAAATATAATCTAAACAAGAATCATTAAATCTTACTTTATATCAAGGGCTGACCTAACAGATTGCTGCATGTTTGCATGCAGGAACTTGCTCCTAGCTGAGAAAACCCTGACCAATATAAGGCTACACTTAAATGTACGTGCTTAACTTTAAGCACGTGCTCAGGTTCCACTGACACGACGATACTCATAAACATGCTTAACTTTAGATTGCTTGCCCAAGCTACTTACAGAATTTCCCTGAATTTTTATAAAATGGAACAGATCAGTGCTCCTTTCTGAAATACATTTTGCTGAACTATATGATCTTGATGCACTTGGGCACGTGAATAACAACATAACAGACCAAAAATCCCTGAGATTCTGGAATTATGTGAGCAAGAAGCTAGCAAAACCACTACATAGCAAAACCACTATGGAATTCACAGGAGTGGTAGTGAAACTCTAAATAAGCCAATTCCATTAAATAAGAAAGAGTTAAAGCAAGAAATCAGGTAACAGTAAGAAAACAACAACAAAGAGCCATACATGAAAATTATTTTTAAAAACGTATTACAGAAAAATAGTTAGTAGGTCTAGGAAACAAACTGTTAGTGCAAGGAATAATACTTTATTTAAAGATATGAAAGGAAGGCTGAAAATTAATGTAATGCTAATACATCATCAGTGAAAACCTGAACACACATTAAGAGGTTAATGAAGCAATTAGCATGTCCGCTGTCTAATGCAATGGGTAATACCGCATTATTAAAAAAAAAAAAAATTATGTCAACAGTAAAACATTCTCCCAGTCATACAAATTTTGTTTTCCCACTCAACTTAATAGTGTCTGCTGCTAAGGAACTTCTCTTGCAAAACAAATTATAGCAAACAACGTTGGTTTATGCTAGAAATACGTAACAATAAAAGATGTCTCAGAGCTAGCACTGGAGGAACCTCTTAAATGGAAAAAGGTAAAATGTTGAAGACAGTAATAAAAAATAAGACAAAAAATACTCCTACGCAGAATAGAGTCGTAAGGAATCACAGGTTGAAGGGGAATAATTAATCTACAGATAAAATTTTGGTTTGGAAACAGGAAAATAAGGAGATGAATTTTGGAGTAACTCAAACCTAGGTAACAAGATTAGGGTAAGATCTTACACTTAAGGCAAATGACTGACAGAACTAGCAGAAACTGAGGGATTTGGACAGGGATATTTATTTGAAAAGTTACAATGGACATTTCAGTTGAAAAAAAGACTCAGCATCACAAAATGTAGCTTCTAGCTGCCCAAGGTCCTTTGGACTGGGGTTAATCTCACTTTGCTAAACAAAAGAAAAAAAATTGGTTTTTTTGATCATATTAAACAGCGAGAATCAAATTTTGGAATTGTAATTGTTCAGCCACTGCCTCTTGAAGAGCCTTGAAAACGTAAACCAAGCTAGTAGGTTTACACAGAGACTTCAAAGTAGCTCCAAATCCAAACAATTTTTAAGCAAATACATCTAAATCATTTCAGGGAAATGTAAATAATATTATGGAGGACAGAGACTGACTGAGTTTTTCCCATTTTTGATAGGGGTGAGGAAGGAATAGGAGAAGAGACATCTAGGGCAACGAGAAATAAAATCAACAAAAATGCTGCAGTTAATCCTGGAAAATACTGTATTTTTTAAAAATAGATTTAGAAGGGCAACATGTTTTAACTACTTCACCATGTGAAGAGTTTTATTGTTGTCTCAACTAACCAGAGCCCAGCAGTTCAGCAGTATTCCAGAGATGGGTTTTTTGCAATAGGCAATAGGCTACCTGTTACCCACATGTATTGAAAAATGCCTTTGACACAAACTAACTTTGTCAGAAAAGAAGTCAGTTTTCATGCTAGCACAACTCATAGCCTGTAAACACAAGGATACAACCTTAAACATGAAGGCAGAACTTCTGATTCAGAAAGCCTTCAAGCCAGAGAGGGCTTGAAAGTTGGAGTACAGATGGGGAAAGTCACTATTTTGCTTGCCCTACCGTCATGCTCTTTCCTAGGCATCCACTATGGGCCACTGTAAAAATAGATGACTGGGTTAGACAGACCTTTGGTTTACCCCTCAGAACAGCTTTTTTGTGTTCTTTTCCCTTCTACCAAAACAAAGCTTTATCAGTCATAAAGTGCTCAGAACTGCATGGGATGTCTCTTTGTGTAAGACTGTGATCTCAGAAAACACATTGGACTTAACAGACAGCAAATTCAGTTCAGTTCCACCTCATAACTCCCTGTCAACCTGAAAAAAGACATCAGAGCAACAGCCTCCCATAGATAACTTCTCCAGCTGTTCCTATTTGCAATTTAGGAGTAATATTAATAACATTGGGAAGGTAACTGGCAGAAATTATGAATTCATGCAACCTCTTTAAAAGGAAATGTATATAATTTTATTAACAGTTTATATTGCATTTTGGAATTGCCATTTGAGCAAGGAAATGTTAGTAGTTATTCAAGAGAAACTGAAGAAAAAGTAGGGAGATAAGTAGTTGTATTCATTTCATCATTCATATTCTGTACAGATTTCTTAGTATTGGTATAGTATAATTCCTGCAAGTCAGATCCATGAAAAGGAGCCATCTGCTTTCGAAAAAGAAATGCCTTAAGAGTATGGTATAAATCACCAGAATAAACAGCAAAATTCTCATTCATAGTATAAAGTTACATTAATGCTAGTATGAATATATTATAAAAAGAAAATACTAAAGTTTATCCAAATTTGCTACACAACCAGTGCAAATGTATTTGTCCACTACCAAAACTTCTTCATAGATTTGGGTTTGTTTTTTTTTTTTATTTTGGGGTTTTTTTTGTTAAATCAGGTTACAAACCCAACCATTATTTCTAACTGCAACCATTAAAAAGAGGTGTTGTTTCCAAGAACATGCCCTTCATAATGATTACAAGGGGACTATTTCACTGCGAGCAAAACCCAGGATAACATTCACACAAGCTGTAAGCTCTTCGATGCCAACAGCAAAGTCCCCTCCTATTTTGCAATCTGCCAAGCGGGCACAGAGAGAAACAGCAATGAGTCTCTCCCCCTTGATAAATGCAGTGCCATCAAACTCATTGTGGTCTTGTGCCAGGTGCTTAGAGAGCCATAACAACTATTCTGTTCTGCAAAGCCACCGACAAGAGTAGAGGCAGCAGCTGTGTTTTGCAGCAGTGGGTCCCCAACCTTGTCTCTTCTAAAACAGAAAATGCAAATTAGGGTTAAATTCCTGGAATTTTGAACAGCTAATTTGGTTTCTATAGTGGTCTTACTGCAGCAATTCCTGTCAAAATCTACTCAACTTAAAAAAACAAAACAAAACAAAAAAACCAAACCCAAACCAAAAAAAAAACCAGTAGCTGTGTTGCTGGTTAGCTGATAAAGTGCATGCCAAATGTCAGCTTGGAGAGACTTTAACAAAATTTTGTATCAAAAGCCTATTTTAGAATCTAGTATTTATAAAAACTTTCAATTAAAATCAGAAATCTGGACCTAGTCCAACCTAGAACCAGTACGTACTATGACACAAGATGGTTGTGTCAGAAAAGCCAACACCTGAGAACAGCACATCGCTTTTAATCTCTACTCTCTACTGGTATACGCAAAATGCCTTTGCAAATGTAAAGTATCACTGCAAGTTCATATTGCTGTCAGAGCAGAAGGCACGGAGATCATTAGATTCTTTGCTAGGACTCCAGATCACAGTATTCTGACATTAAACTAAGCTAAGATCAAAGACTAAGAACAGAACAAAAAATAAATTTCTCTCCTTCTGTGGCAACAGTTTTTAGCTTTAGGGTCTTGCATTGTTCCGAGAGTAGAAAAAGGGCAGGAGGAAAGTGAAAAATAATTCTGTCAAGGGAGCAATACAGGCAAAGAAAAATTTCCATAAAGCTCAGGAAGTTCAATTAAATTAAATTGTCTTTAATAGACAGCAATAAAATAAATTTATGAGCAAATATTTCTACAATATACATAAAAAGAAAGCACGACCAAACTTTCCTTCCCACTTTCAGACTGAACTGGCTTCATTACAGAGTCTTGCTAATGGAGCAGAATCATCACAGCTGAGGAACTTTAAAAAGGTCCTTTCTTCTGCTACACTGATAAATGCTGCTTTTAAAACCTCACATCCCATATATTATTATGGAATTTTTATAAAATGGGAACGGAATCTGCCTTAGTAAAAAAACCTTCCTTTCAAAATTTCATTTCATCCACAGACATGTCCAAAATCCTGAGGGGGGGAAGGGGAATGACAAAAAGATTAGTTTTTTATGTTGGTCCTATTTCAAGGCTTCTTCACATCTGCTGTTCAGCTTGAGACTTTGTCTTCTCTTCCCACAGACATACGCATACACACACTTCCAACCCAGATACTTGCCACAATCTGCATGCTCTGTCTATCCCATTTGTCCCCAAACCAACATAACCCATGTCTTCCGTGTTTCAGCCAGCATAACGTTTCTCCTCCTCCCTGCCAAAACAGGGAAACACAAGGACCGAAGTGCAGCCTTCCTGCCTCAGATTCAATGCCTCTTGCCACTCCAGCACAGTGAAGTCTCGCTCAGCTCTCTACTGGAATATGCTCAGAACAGGTGAAATGTTCATGAACTTAAACCTGGCACTCCTTTAAGTCTCTACAAAGCACCTAAAACAAAGGTGTCTCAGAAACTTGTATCTTCGCAAAGTTTAGGCAGTTTTCTCATAGGAGCATCATAAAGAACATTCTTTAGATCAAAGTAAGCCTTCTGTCGACCTTTGCATTGCTGCTTCAGAGCACAGACGCAATGCATCTTCTCAATACAATAGTAATCATGCTTTTACATATTTATAAATATTCTATATTTATATTATTTTAATATTT
>NW_009221862.1:0-14008 GCF_000690835.1 Fulmarus glacialis
ATTTGCTGAGCAGCAGTGGCTGGAAGGATGGCCTTCAGCTTCGTCCTCTTCTCACTGCTATGTAAGCAAAACGGTGAACGCTCCAGCGTTGAAACCCCGTGTAAAGCTGCCTCTGCTCGAGTCTGAATGAAACGCTTTGGCCATCTCGCCCCAAACTAGTGACCGGCACTAGTTTTGTTGTGTGGAGAGACAATTGGGAAGGAAGCGCTACTTTGGGTAGGATTTGGATGGGTCAAACCCAAGCTTGTAGTCGATTACCAAGGACTGATCTTGAATTTGTGGCTGCCTTCCAGGTCGTAAGGGTAAATATCCAAGCACTGTGCCCAAAAAGAGCTGGGCTTCTCCCAGATTCCTCCCTCAGGACCTATCTTGGCTCTTGTATTAAACGCTTTTCTGCTGAGGGGGTGTGATTTTTCTCGAGGAAAGGCAGTCCTGAGGAAACTGGATGAGTTACCTGGTTTATGCTGGTTTTGATGCACTTGGCTTTCCTCCCACCACAGAGCTCATCAGCCTCGCGGCAGCTTTGATGTGTGTTGTTATGCCCGACCACGTCGACGTCAGCCTCCCGCCGGAGGAGCGAGTCCGAAGACTGATCCAGGTGGGAAGCGCCGTGGAAGTGAACGAGGATGTCCCGCCGCGACGCTACTACCGCTCCGGAGTGGAAATCCTCCGCATGGCGACCATTTACTCGGAGGAAGGCAATATCGAGCATGCCTTTATTTTGTACAACAAATATATCACGTAAGAGAGCGTTGCTTCGTTCGCAAGTAACCCGTGTCGGTACAAGGGGTTGTGGGTTTGGTGTTGCGTATTTTGAGCGTGTCTAAACACTGGGAGGCCTTGCTGAGCTGGAAGAACTGGGTTCTGTCCAGAGCCCTGCTCCTTTTGAATTTCAATTACCGCAGAGGTGAGGATACAGCTGGTGAGACTGACCAGGAGATGTTGTAAAGGCGTGAGGCGCAAGCCCACAAACGCTGCTCACCTCTTTGCAGGAGGTTTGTAAAAGTTCCCTTTGAAACCACGCTGATCATGTATTCCTCTGTCCCTCTGCTAGTGGAGACTCCTGTCAGCAGGAGGGAGGTTTTGGCTCCCTGTATGTTGAAGCTTCCTGGTGGCTTATCACTGCAGAGTGGCTAGATTGGCCTTGATTGTTGCTAGGTTGGCCGTGATGTCATACGGACTGGCAAGGATCCGTGGTCAAGGATCTCGGTATCGAGTATCTACCTGGAAAGGATCTAGGCTGGTTGGTGGCTTCTCTAATAAACCGGCTTCGGAGAAGAAGCCTGCTTTACGCTTAAGTTACTACAGCCTTTTATAGGAGGCAGCAAGTTCCTCCTTCAGGTGCAGGGACCAGTTGTAGGTTTAGTTTTACATCTCAAAAAGAATATAATCCGCCCCCCGCCGCCAAACATGCATGCATACACCCAAGTCCTTCTCAGGAGGGACATGGGGAAGAGTTCTGGGTCCAAAGAACCTGATCCAAATCAACTGGTGAGTTTCTTGGGTACTAAGCACCCTTCTAGAAAGCCCCGGATCGTATATAAACCCAGCCAACACCCTGTTTGGTGTTTCAGCTGCCGGGTCTCCAGCTGTAGGGTCTACATTCCGTGCAGACAAGTGCAGAGCCGCTTATTCTTGCCGTCATCTCTGCAGCTGGCCAGAAACCAGCCATCTTGGGTCTGAAACCCCCGTGCCGAGCCGGAGCGTACACCGTGCTAACGCAGTGACCTAGTGTCAGGTCTGGATCGTGTCTGAGCAGCCTGGAGTACAAGCAGAGTAAACATGTGCCTCTCCGTAGCTGTGCCTGTCAGTGTTTAAAGGGCTGAAAACAGTGATCCTCAGAACATATCCCAGTGTCACGGAGTGTCCTGTTCCTGTAGGTTTTTTGGCCAAAAGCCTGTCCCTCCCGCTTTCGCCCAGTGCCACTGTGATACGGTCTCTGCTGTGCCCACGCTACCTGCTTATCCAGAATGTGGTTGGCATCTCCGTGGGCATTTTCTCTCCCTGCCCCCGTATACAGGGTTCCTGCCCCGTAAATCCAATGCATTTTTCTCTGATTAGCTTTTCTTCCCGCCTTGCACTTCCTGAGCTTTTATGGGCATCGTAGCGAGTGCCCTGGGAGGCTGCACAGGGAGCTGGGAAGTGTAAAACCCTCGGGAAGGTTTCCAGGCTGGTTATGTAGCTGTGGCCGAAGGAGAAACTCTTTAACTAAACAAACGAAGTAAAAGCACCTTCGCTGTTTCATTATAGCAATGATGGGTGCTGGCGTGTTTTCTCTCCAGCAGCTTTCAAACGCTCGTGGCATTTACGTTAGCCTGGCTGCTGGGCTGCCAGGAAGGTGAAGAAACTTTCCCTCAGTGGTGTGATTTCTCCAGTGCTAATGAATATGAGCTTCTGCCCTGGATTGTCCAAAGATACGAACTTAATGTCACCATCTCATTTCTTTAAATGAAGATGTGAAGCTGTAGCTTAAGCCGGTAGGCTTGAAGTGTTTTCTAGATGTCCTTCCCTAAGGGCGTGATCCAGAAGGCAAGAGCGGGGCGCTGGTAATTGGAGCCTCTCCCGGGACTTGCTCTGCTCTCCCCTTTCTAGAAACGGGACCCGAATTCTTCCCCCGGTGCTTCAGCCCACATCTGCAGTCAGTGCTGTGGCTGTCCTTTCTCAGAGCCCAGCTCCCTGGCAGAGTGTGTGGCCTAGTGCAGGTGCTTTCTGCATCAGGCTGTGCCTTCGGGAAGGAGAGGACTCCAGCCCTGAGAAGTACGTGAGACTCTCTTAGCTGGGTGTGTTTGGTGGGAGTGAGCGCATCGTCTTTGGGAGCGAGGTGTAGTCTGTGTGGCTTTAGGAAGCTGGATTTCTCTTTATTTCCCTATACAGCACTCCCCAAGGCTGATCTCAAGGCCTGAATTACACGATGAGATCTGTGTTGTGGCGCCTGATTTGGAGAGCCATCGGTTTTGAGACAATCTTGTCTAGACATGGGGTAATCTCAAGACAGATCCTCACTGAGATTCCCATTGAGGCAGCCAGTTCCCTGCTTGGCCTCCGGCCACCTGCTCGATCTCGTGCAGGTCGTTTGGCTGCACAGCACCTCTTTCTCACGTGGAAATGAAGCTCGTTGCCCTCACGGAGGGCAGGAGGGTGACAAGAATAACCAGGCTGGACTTTTAACATGTGCGTCTTACATCTCCTTGCTTGTCTTTTTGAATAGCTCCTTCTGCATTGATCTGGGTGGATGTTTTCCTTGAATCACCATCAGGCACACTAGGTTTGATTTTTGCTAGAGCCAAATAAGAAAGGAAAAAAAAAAAAAACCAGAAAAGACATGAAATTTCTGTGGTGTTTGGGCTCCTGGTTTGCCTGCGTGGCTATGAGCTGCTGGGATTGGCTCCGGGGGTTTGCGTGGGGTGTTGCAAGGGACTCGAGAGACGCCGGCTTGGCGTGCGTGCTGTAGCAGTACTTAAAAATAGCCTGTGATGTGGCTGCTCGGTGCCAAACAGCTGCTGCTCATAGTGGACTCGGGAGCAGGCGGAGGTTTGAACAAGCCCAAAACTCCTGGTGATGGGATCTGTGGGTTTCAGTCTTGCCAAACCTCAGCTGGGCTGTCGATAGGAAACATGAACCGTTCCTCCCTTCCTCTGCCTCCATCCCCAGCCTGCCGCTGCCTGGTCTTGCCCCAGAGTTTTCCTCTGGCTGCCTGAGTCCTCCTCTCATCCTGCTGCCCACTTTTTATTCCCTTCCTGACTTGTGGAAACCCAGCTGTCTCTGCTGGTTTTTCCATCCTCCCCAGGCCAGCATCTGCTCTTAATCCTTCTTAATTAATCCCTTCCATTTTAATCTGCTAGCTGTTGGCAATGATCACAGCCTTGTTTTGTCTCCTCGACACAGTGACCTACTTTGCAACCACGAGCCGGGAGCAGGGACCTTGCTGGGCATTTCGGATGGAGCGACGGCTTCTCCGTGGCTCCGGGCTGTGATGTGGTTATGCTGATCCTGCAGTCTGGCGAGAGCATCCTCATGCTCTCTGTGGCAACCAGGAGCGTTCAGGCTTGCAAAAAGTCCTTCCTTTTCCCAGAGGACTGAGGTTTTGAAGCAGCTGGGTTTATTTACTGCAGACACACAGAGGCTTCTCAGCGTGAAGAGTGTTCTCACTCTGTCCCCCCTGAGTTTTTCCCGCTTGGCTCTGCTTGGTGTGTTTGTGCTGCTCCCTGGGGCACAGTCTAGTCCTCACTATCCTTATTCCTTGTGCCTGGGCACGAGGCTGCTCTCTAAAGGAGCTGGAGAGCATCCTCCTTCGAATGCTGAAGCGGTGTAGCAAAGAGCCACGAAAGAGTGCAGGGTTTTTTGCATTACGCCCACAGGCTTTGTGGACACTCAGAGCAAGCACAGCTCCACTTGCAGGAGACAAGGACCCAACTAAGCTCACCATGAGCTCACCCTGAGCGCGGTCAGCTAGTGCGCTGCTGGGGACTTGTTCGCAGAGATAACTCAGGGATGCCTGAAGCCTGGGGAGCCTCATAGAGCTGAGCCAGAGTGAATTGCCCCATGTTTGCGGGCTTTTTTCCTTGTTCTAGTGCTTGAGGTACTCTTTCTCTGCATCTTCACCACTGTGTCCTGCAGAGCTCCCTGGAAGGGGGGAAACAGTTATCCCATTTGTAGGGAAGCCAAAGATTAACCTGTTCGTAGTGGTGCAGGGAGCGGGGTGACGTTGACTCAGTCTTGATTTCCCTTCTAGAAGTCTGCGCAGAAATACTGCCGTGACCTTCTGGGGTGGTCGGACCACGGAGCCAAAAGGCTCCTGAGGCAGCAGGTGGGGATGTTGTGAACTTGCATTTAGCTTACCTGCAAGTTTTCTCTTTTCGAGGTCTGAGTTAATTTCCCCATCTCTTGCACAAACTGTTTGTTCACCTGTATTGAGTCAGCCGAGTCCTTGAGCTTGTGCGTAATCCCCTTGGATGCTCGCAGAGGTGTAGGCAGGTGTGCAAGGACCTTCCTGAAGCGCTGCCAGCGTCCTTGGTGTTTTAGAGCAGCTTATTAACGTTTCTGTTCAAAACAAATGTATTTATCCCTGAGGATCATCTCCAAAGTCCAGGTGGAAGAAAAATCTCCTATGCGAGGTGCTACCCTGGGACTGAACGAGATCTCCTGTGTGCCATGAAGAGCTCAGAAGGCCGTTACATGATGGAGGGTTTCCTGCAGAAAGGCAGACGACTGTCCTGATTGTGGGGAGCACAGGGCTCAGGGAGGTGGCAAGGGGACAGTGCTGGAGGGGAATGATCCGGACCCCCAAATGCCGCTTACTGTCTTGTGTTTGTCCCTTTCTGCTGTGATTCAGAAATGCAGTTTCTCTCTTGTGTTTACAGGCTCTTCATTGAGAAGCTGCCACAGCACCGTGATTACAAAACTGCTGTCATACCCGAAAAGAGGGAGACAGTGAAAGTGAGTATTGCCACGTCTTTAAGGGCTGCTGTCGGAAATGTTTTGGGTCATCGACCTTGGGTTTTCGTGGCTCTGGGATGAGTGATCCACCCAAACACTCGGAAGCCTTGGCTTGACCAGGCAGTCCTGACCCCTTGGGAGTTATGGTTTGGGTTCTTCTTACCCCATTGTACTTGCGCTGGGCAGGCTGTTGTTGTCCAATTTACTTTCTGTTGAGCACTGGGGTGTCCTTTCTTTTCTGTTAAACCCCTTGCTTTTTAAAGACCACGTGGCTTTTCCATGGTGGCTGGATGCTCAATGTGGCGGTCCTCAAGGGGATCCTTGGAGATTGCTCACAGCCACAAGAAGCTACCGCTCCTCTGCTCAACATTGACCAGAAGAGCAAAGGACAGCGCTGCCTAGCTCTTGCTCAGTGTTGTTGGCGGTGCTGTCCGTGCCACCCGGCTACAACGTGCCTGTCTGCAGCCTGTTCACACATGGTGGTGGAGCCGCTCGGCCCTTTCTGCCTCGTGAACAAGTGGATGGTTTAGAATCTCTGGGTGCTACATGTCCATTGATTCTTGCATCTGTTCAGGTCTTGTTTTTCTTGCCTTGGGGCTATCACACTCTTACGACTCTGTTTCCTCCCTTCAGAAACTGAAAGAAGTAGCCTTCCCCAGAGCTGAAGAGCTCAAGGAGGAGCTATTAAAGAGGTACGCCAAGGACTATGCTAAGTACAAGGAGCAGAAGGTGAGTGAGAGGAGACTGGAGGCCTGTGCTCCCCAGAAGACCCTCAGCCACAAAGGCTTTGGAAGAGGGCAGGTCTCCAGGGCTCCCTGGGTGCTCTGAAATGTGAAGTCTGGGTAGCCCCAGCTTGCAGGCTCCAGCCTCGTCACCTGCAGCACAGGGCTGTCCCCATCATGTCTCTGCTGCCATTATGTAGGTGAATCTGTCCTAGGCGTCCCTGCATCTCTTTTCATTGTGTATCCTGGAGACAGTCTGAGCTGGGACTGTTGTTTGGTTGTTTTTTCTCTTTGTCCCAACATGAGGTCTAGGTTTTATGATCCAGAAACTCAGCAGGCGGCTGGTAACAGCATGGGCAAGGATCTGGGGTCCTGTGGGCAAAGCAGAAAACTCTGCAGTCAGTTTTGCTGCGGACAAGTGCGATTTTAGAGATAGGATAGAGGGAAATCAACCTGGAATTATATTTCTGTGGAAGAGGGAGGGTAAGGCAGCAGTTTTACTGCCCTGGTCTAGCTGGCTCTCCTGATGGAAGTGCGGATCTCTGTTTTGCAAACTGAAACTGCCTTGCAGGGAGTGCTGGTTGCTGGTTACCTTTTGCAGACCCTTTAGAAGTAGTCTGGGATTGCTGAGGGTCTGCAGTGCATAGGCTTCGTATTCTGCCTCGGGCTAGTGTTCCCCTATCTGCTGATGTCCCTTGGCATATTTCTCCTTGCAGAAGGAGGAGGAAGAGGAATTTGCACGCAATTTGGCTTTGCAGCAGCAGCTGGAAGAGGAGAGAAATCGGGTAGCCCTGATGAAGCAGCAGCAGGCAGAACAAGAGCAGTTTCATGCCTTCGAGGAGATGATTCGACGACAGGAGCTGGAGAAGGAACGTCTAAGGATAGTGCAGGAATTTGGAAAGCCAGAGCCAAGTCCCGAGTCTCTGGACGGACCCCTCATCCCTGATGTGGAAAAACCCCCGACTGATTTAATCCCGAAGGTTCCCGTCTCTCCAGTTCACCCTGCAAGTCCATCAGCGGGGACTGTCTCATCCAAACCTCCTGTTGTGGACAGATCTTTGAAACCTAGTGCTTTGGGGAGCACGGAAAACAGTTAGTATTTCTCAGTGCACCCTTCTCCCTTGCTGGGGCTAAGCCAAACACGGCCGAGGAGCTGATTTGTCTGGGAGGCTCTTGGAAGTATCTGATCATGGCTCCATCCCTTCTGGGGGTTTGGCCTTCCAAGTCACTGGATGTTCTCCCCGTTGTCCAGTAAAGGTTTGCAGGGCTGGGGAGAACTGTCTCCTCTTGGGAATTAGTCTCCCTACGCTTCTCCAGCCCAGTCTCCTTGCTGATCTAGAGTCTGCAGCCTATTTGGTTTTCCTAGATCCAAATACTTGTTAGAGATTGGGGTTTAGTTCCTGGCTAGGCTGATCGAATTCTCCTCCTGACTGAATTCTCCTCTTCTGCCAAATATGGCTCCAAAATACTGATTCGGACACTTCTAAATGACTGGTTCTTGACCAGTGGCACATCTTTCTTTAAATGACATTTTGTAAGTGTTTGTGGTTTCATTTTCTTTAACAAAATACTTGGGTTTTGACACACTGCTGAAGGTCTCTTTCTCTCTACGTGTCCCTGTTTTGAAAGAGGTAGTGAGTGTCCTTTATGAAGTGTCACAGTGACTTCATTTATCTATGAGTACTGTTGTAAGGGTAGACATTAGAGCAGTTAATGTTTCCAGGCTGAATTTTCTCAGTCTAGTCCCTTCAGATACTGACCCGAGGGAACATTTCTCCAACGTCCCCGACTGTCATTGCTCATTGTGCTCCCATTCTCCCCACAGATGCAAGTATGGATGTCCTTCGCCAGGTCATCGTCCCTAGGGAGCTCTGCCAGAAATTCCTCCAGCTGGCTGATGCCAACACGATCCGGGGCGTGGAGACATGTGGGATCCTCTGCGGTAAGCTGGTAAGGCGGTAATCCTAATTAAGACCCTGGAAGTGGCGCAGGGGCCTTTTGTCAAGGTGTGCAATAGCTTTGAGAATGGCTAGAGGACCCTGATTTTTGCCACGGAAGGCTGTAGTGCAGTTTCACTGACAACTAAGGTTTCATGTGAGCGTTAGGGACAATCTGCCTCTCCTTTTCCTCCCTTTTACGTTAGGATTTTCTCCCACCAAGCCACCAAGTCCCTATGAGTATTGAGCTTCTTCTCTCCTGTTGAAGACTCCCTGCTGGCTACCTGCTTCAAGCACTCCCACGTTGCTGGTGACAGGCAGCTCTGGTGACTTGTCCTTCTGGTACCAGCAGGACTGAGGTGTCCCAGCTGTGAACTAGGACCCTCACCAAGACAAGGCTGTGCAAACACCGACTGGAGACAGTTCTCCCCCAAAGAGTTTGCTTGTGCAGGTTTCTATTGGCAGGGCGCGCCGGCACACTGCTTTGCTTGCAGAAGTTTGCTTTGAAATGAAGTTGTTTGATGTAGCAACTTTCTGCAGTCCAGCTGCTTCCAGACACTTGGTGATTATTTAATTATGAGGCATCACTGCCCAGTGAGTGGAGAGATTCGCTTCGGTGGGTGTCCAGGACTTCTCTGAGCTCTTGTGGATGCTCTGCACGGCAGGGAAAATGACATAGAAAGCCGTGGGTCGTGCTCAGACTCAGAAAATCTTGCGACTCCTTTGTCAGTAACTTGCAGTTACCATTTCTGTGACCTGTAAACAGACGGTAGAGGCATCTATGGGCTTTTTTCCAGACCTGCTGTTCCCCTGGCTGGGCCCCTGAGTGATGAATGCAGAAGTACCATGTTCCCAAAGCTTAGGAAATTACCTTTGCACCAGTGGGCGGCAGCAGTGTTTCCTGCTTGGGGGGTGTCCGGTGGGTAACAGCCTCCCTGTGCTGCCTTGCAGATGAGGAACGAGTTCACGATAACCCACGTCATCGTTCCCAAGCAGTACGGAGGCCCCGATTATTGCAACACGGAGAATGAGGAGGAGCTCTTCGTGATCCAGGATCAGCACGGCCTTGTTACATTAGGCTGGATCCATGTGAGTCTCTTGTTCCTGTTTCACTTCCCAACTGGCCTTGCATTCAGCCAGGAGGGAAAGGAGTGCGTGGAGCAGGGCTGGCGGAGGAGAATTTACTGGAGGAGATGACATGGAGCAGGCAGCATCCTCTGGTGCAGTCTCAGTCACTGCTCACGCTGCTGGAGAAATCCAGGCCTGTTTTAAGTTTGGATCCCTTTTTAAAGCATCAGGCCCTTTGAGAGTGGGATATTGGGCATGAAGCTCATGTTTCAGCCAGCTCCAGAGGTGTTGTCGGGGCATCCTGAGCTCCTCCTGTCAGCGCAAGGACTCTCTCGTGATGCGTCCCCGTAGTAGTTCGCGGACAGCTGTGTGCTGCTCTGCTGCGGGATGTGCCAGTTCCAGATTCCTCCGCTGGCTTCAGCGCTGCCCTGCTGCCTGTCCCCGCGGAGCCTTTGGCAGTCGGATCGGTGCCAAGCAAAATGTTTGGTGCTGCTGAGTAATCTCTCGAAAGCAGCAGCTGCCTCGCAGGCTTTGACAAATAAATGCCTGCTGCGTGTGCCTGATAAGTGCGGGGTGTCTGCTTTTGGTGTTGACTGTTCAGTGACGGCCCTGCAACATCCAGGGACCCTCAAGAATCCTTTTGACTTTTCTGCTGGTCTCAGTAACAAAAACCTAACAAGCAAAAGGGGAAAGACCTTTCAGCAAGAGTTAGGCTGTGAAATCTAGCTGTCATCCGGAGTTGGGTGGGGTGGTGGTTGTCTGTGATCGTACAACCCTTGGTAGTCATGGTGGATTGAGATATCTGGAAGCGCCTTGGCAGTATGTTACGTGCCTGGTGATGCTGTGCCCCAGGGGTAGCTGCACTTCAGAAACATGTGGAGTGCCCTGCAGGGAGGCATGCATGAAAGCAAGGACTGCGTTGTGCCTTAAAGCGTGGCTTTCCGTGGGATGTGGCCAGAAATGTAGAGCTCCTGTACTTATTCCAAATGGAAAAGAGGGCAATCCAAAACCTTTTTCAGTGTGGAAGCATGTACTCTGTGCCATCTGAGGAGCTATGTCTCTTCTCTGTTACAATATTCTTTTGGCAGACGCAGTCCTTTTGGACTAATCCTCCAGCACTGCTGTAACTTTCTCTCTTTTATACTGCCCTGTGTTTCAGACTCACCCCACGCAGACAGCCTTCCTCTCCAGCGTCGACCTGCACACGCACTGCTCCTATCAGATGATGTTGCCAGAGTCCATTGCTATTGTGTGTTCTCCAAAATACCAGGAGTAAGTATGGATGTGGGGTGAGGAAGGCCTTTCCCTCTGCCTCTTCAGAAGGTATCGAAGGGCTGTTTACCGCAACCCTTCCTCTATTGGCCTCCTGATGTGGGAATAAAATGTCAAGTCACACAATGAAAGTTTTACCAAGAGTTGGAAGATCATGCGTGATTCGACAGCTCTTCTGAGCTGGTTCGGGGGGGGTCGTATCTGGGCCATCGTTGCTCACCCGTGAAAGGAGACCGGTCTGCAGCCGCAGAGCTGGGGAGAGGAGTGTCCCGGGCAGAGGAGCGTCCCACGGCATGCGTCTGCTCTCACTTGAGATGAGCAGACTCAAGCGTGCTCCTTCAGACACAGAAGGAGGTGCTTCTATTTGCAGAGGCTTGAGCCTCACAGAGCGTGTGTTTATTTGCTCTAGGACGGGGTTTTTCAAGCTGACAGAGCATGGCCTGGAGGAGATCTCTTCCTGCCGGCAGAAAGGATTCCACCCGCACTCCAAAGACCCCCCTCTCTTCACTGTAAGTCACCCCACAAGGCAGCAGGAGCTGTAGGACCGTGAGTCGGCATACTGGACACTTCACTTGAATTTATATCTGTGTCGAAGTGCTAGGCTGTGACCCAGGACAGGAGGGTCAGCCTGGCAGGGGCTTGTCTCTTCCTGGAGTTGAGATGCAAAAGCTTTCTAACTTGTTAGCATGTGTTGGAGGTGCGATGCAGAGCACTTCTCTGTAGAAACAGGTCAAGACAGCGGCAAAGGCTTGTATTTGAGAGCAAGAGAGACTTGTATTTGTGTCCTGCAACGGTCTGTGTGGCACCGGGCAGGGCACAAGTTCCTGGTCAGAGAGGGCTGTTCTGTGAAGGACGCTGGGTGCAGGTTGTGTCAGGGTGTAGAGGAGACTCACCTGAGCTGTGGGAACATCTGCATAACCCCCTGTCCCCTCTTTCTCTTCTTTCTTCCAGACCTGCAATCATGTGTCGGTAGTCGAAAGAGATGTGGTCCTGATGGATCTCCGATAGGCCTCTTGCCTTAACCGTTTACAGAAAACCATCTACCTTCCTTCTAGGCCTAGGGACTTCTTTTTTTCCTCCTGTAGCAGATGATTTCTGCCGTGTAGTGATCCTTCCCCTTTGTCCCCCAATAATCGCGGTGAAATCGGTACCCTGACCTCAGCGGGAGCACGTGAAACCTCAGTGCCTGGCGTCAGGCTGGCGAAGCGGTGCTGAGGTTCAAGGTGTGGGGAAAAGCTAAAAAAGCTAACTGGAAATTTACAGACAGAAGCTAACACTGAAACAATTGTTTAATACTCTAATCTATGGCTTGAATAGCTTCTTGGCGGGGTTCCCTGTGATTTGCTGCAACCATGAGGTGTGGAAACCTCTTCAAGTGCTTTCCAAAGTGAGATGTGCCCAAATTAACCCGTGCTTTGGTTTGCCTCTCTCTCTGGGTTGCTGTGGTCTCAGTGCAGCTGGCTGGAGTAGATAAGTCTTTGCTATAATTTAAGATTAAATCTTCCTAACCCCTCTCACCCCGAGCAAGAGCATATTGCTGCTGAGCCGGAGCGAGTCCTGCTTGCTGGTACTCGGGTCTTTGCCCGGTGAGGTAAGAAGGGGCCCAGCCTCCTTGGGGAACTCCTATTTCAGCATTTCAGGGAGAAGGTGCCTGGATGCGGCACTGCTTTGCACAAGCTGCTTCATTCCAGCAGTGGTGAGGGGTGTCTAGATACTTTATTCCTTTTCCTGGATGGGGGATTCGCTCCAGCCCTTAGGCTGACCAGCAAGGACTTGGGTTCGGCTTATTGTTGGTGTTACGGTGGAGGAGGCTCTTGGTCTCTTGGCTGCAGTGCTGTCATGTGAAAACTCTGCAAGGCCATCGCCTCTCTGAGACGGGACTCCAGCAGCTTGTGCCGCTTCGATCCTCAAAGATCACCGCCCCCGATTGCCTCTGCGCTTCTCAAAGCAGTATGAAGTCTGTCCTTGCCAAAAACAAGCACTCTGTGATGTCGCCGTTATGCGGTACACCAGCCGGGGACCTCCGAATTAACTCTCGTCGGACGCCGAGCAGCGATTTTCCTTCCCTGCGCTATCCGTGCTGAGCCTGCGTCCTCGCGTCTGCCGGCGTTGAAAGGGAAGAAGCAGTATTGAAAGGTGGAAGGCATCTGGCCTCAAAGGGCTGAGCGTGATCCACATCATCTCCACATCCTCTGGCAGGATGCTGTGATGATCAGCACACATGGCCGTGCGGGGAGGGGAAGAAGGCTGGGGTTGCCTTCCCACCTGGCATGCATACATACGTGTTCTATATGTCATGTCCTTGTACTTCTACATACACAATTCTTTGGTGTACAGTTTAACACAGATGGATTGTATTATCTTGGCTGGGTTTCTTTTGCCACTTGTTTTCTTTGAGCTAACTCAGTGGGTTGGAAGGGTCCAGCGTGGCTGAGAGCGGGGAGGGAATCCATTTATTTAGGGGTTGTGTTTATTTGCAACAGCCTTGACTCCTGCGTGACAAACTGCTGCCGCCATCATTTTTGCAGTCGGTTTTGGAAACAGGCTACCCCCGGCAGTGGGAGGGAAGCAAGGGGACTTCAGGGCATCTGTGGGAACTAACTTTCAGACCTGATTTATTTAAACCATGCTCAGGGGTGGGTTTTGCAGCCTCATCCCACAGCTCTACGCAGAGTGGAGCAGTCTGCCCTTCACCCTGATGGCTCCCCCAGAGCATCGCGGGGACACGAAGTGTGAAAGCCCGTCTTGCAAAGCAGCGATTCCTTCAAGTTGGTAATGAATATCACAACGAATTTATCTCAGCTCCCCATCCCTGAAGGTCTCAGGTCTGAGCTGACCCCAGCATCGAGCAGAGAGGAGCTGGTGGCAAATCACTGCTTCGTTCTTAGGTCGTCCCAGTGACCGATAAACCCTCGTGGAGAATTTTTCAAATACCTCACAGCACGGCCGTATGCAAGGGCTGCGTTTCTCACGTCAGCGGCCAGCTGCTGCCTCGTGCCTGGCCCTGGTCTCTGAGCTGGCGGCTTTTTAATCACATTTTTTCACTTAAAAGTCACTGAGTCATCAGTTTGTGTGTCGGGTATCCTGGCACTACTGCCAGTGTCCCACTAACCCACCCCCTCTATCCAGCTGCACCAGATGTGACCGTTTTACCTTAAAATCGCTCAAAACGGGGGTTGAATTTGGTAGGAGCTAAACCCTGACAGAAACCACACTTTGCAGGAATGGTTTATTTTCTGCAACAATGCGGATTGCGTGTTTTGGGGGGGGTTCCTGCAGGCAGGGCATGATGCTTATCTCTGCCTCGGGGATGGGAACAGACCCAAATCCTTGCCCGAGCTCTCATTGCTGGTTTGTCCACCCTCAGCAGCAGCCCGAGACATTTAAAGCGTAAACGTTACCCTTATAGGGAGGTGCTGAGGGTCGGCCTGCGCGCCGGGAGTTTTGAAATCCCACGGCAAACCAGGGATTGCCCCCCTCCTTGTCCCACGTTCATCCCAGCCTGGGACAGCCTCGCCTGTGCCGTGGGATGCTTGGCGTTCCTTCGAGCATCCCAGGGCCGTCGGCCACCCT
>NW_009221862.1:14112-14357 GCF_000690835.1 Fulmarus glacialis
GGTGTTTGCCGCCGGGTTCCCAGCTTCAAACTGGCCGTGCCGAGGCTTCCCGTCCTGGCTGGCTGCGGTGCCGTGGGTCGGGGCGGTTTGGGGATCCTGCGGGGATGGGGAGCTTGGAGCTGACCTGGGTGTCCCCAGGGATAGCAAAGCGATGTGGCTTGGCGCTGCAGAGCGGGGTCTTGCATTGATACCCCACGGTTTGCACCAGCCCGGGGGTCGGGGGGTGTCTCCATGGCTTTGGGCAC
>NW_009221862.1:14800-16415 GCF_000690835.1 Fulmarus glacialis
GCGGTGCTGGGGAGACACCGAGTCCCTGTCCTGCCCTGCAGGGTGACAGTCTGGAGTCCACTCCATCCCACTGGGACTTGGGGGGACACCAGGACTCTTGGGTCCCTTCTGGTGGTGGTGGGACCCTGCAGCTCTTGGTCCTTATTGCTGCACTTGGTGCCTTGATGTCCCTGCCCTGAGCACAGCTCAGGACCCCACAAAGCAAAGCAGGAGGCAGCCCAGGCACCCCGTGCCTCAGTTTCCCCATCTGCAACTTGAGTCCCCGTAGCTCTGGGTGGTGGCTCTGGGGCATCTCTCCTATCTCCTCCGCCTTGCCCCTGGTGCTCAGGGAGAGTCCCCGGTGCGGGACCGTTGCCCTTAAAAAGGCAGCCGGGAGTTTGGCAGCCGCTGGCTGGCCTCTGCCAGGGCCACGGGCTGCTGCGGCTCCGCTCACCCCCTGCCAAGGCTGCATCCGCAGGGCCGGGGGTGGCTCCGGCCCCCCACATGCTGCATTTGGGCAGGGGGATGAGGGGACAGCACCCTTATCGCCCCTTGGGGGGTCCGGGCTCATCCTGCCTCCAAAATCCTCCTGGGGAGAGGGTGGGAGCTGGGTCCACCCATGACACAGGGCTGGGCTCTGGACCCACCAGTCCTGGCCCTTCTCGAGCCGAGGATTTGGGGGACGAGGGGCTTTGGGGCACCAAAAGCCCAAAAACGGGGGCAGAGAGAGAAGACCCCAGGGAGAGACATCCCAAAGGTGCCAGATGCCAGGGAGACACAGGGGAACCGAGGCCGGGAGGAAGCGATGCACCAACCCGGTGCATTTCCAGTGTCTCGGGGATGCCAAATTCCCGTCCCGGCTCCGGGGTGTCCCCCACGGCGGAGCCCCGACACCCACCTCCACCCGGGTGGGGTTTCTCCATGCTCTCCCCGGGAACCGGAGATGCTTCCACCTCCTTTTTGCCGAGACCGTCGCTTATAAGGACTTGTGTCTCACTTGTTTATCGGAGCGGAACATAAAAGGAACAGACTCACAAATGGGATGTTGCCTCCCAAGCATCTCCACATACATTTTTCTTACAATAATTAACCGTGCTGGGTCCTACCATCAGTCCAAGGTCAATTTAATGAAATAAAACACCTTATATGGCCATATGGCTAACACACCATCATTTAGCCTATTTAGGGTCTTTGTTTAGAGAGGATCCGCCTCTGAGGTTTCACGGGCTCGCTGGTATTTATACCAAAGGCGCATCGGGACTCGGTCCCAGAGGAAAGGAGCTCTCGCGTCCGCGGTGAGTACTGCCCAGCCCTGGTTTCCCTTTTGCTTGTAAGAGAACGGGAAGGAAAAACACCCCGGGGGGTTTCGGGGTGCCCCAGCGCTTATGGGGTGGCCCCGGCTTGCTTCGCACAGCACAGGGGGGGTGCCAACCCTGGCACGACCCTGCAGCCGGGGGCTTCTGTGGAGGCGGCGAGAGCTGGGCTGCGGCCAAAGCGGGTCGTGCTCTTCCAGAAATCCCTGCGATTTTGGGTTTTTTTTTCTTTTTGGGCTCCTGCGAGGTTTTCGCCTGCTTCCCGCCGGATTTGGGAGCACATCTGCCGGCAGAGGGGGGCACCCCCCGGGAAGGGCTATTTT
>NW_009221863.1:0-4399 GCF_000690835.1 Fulmarus glacialis
GGGGGGTGGGGGGGAGCGGGCGAACAGAAAACAAGATTGGAAGAGCAAGGACATTTGCTGCTTAAAGACAAATCTGGTGTAATTGGAGTAACTGAAATGTGGCCAGTTCAGGAAATAGGCTGTAATATTACATTATCCTGATACAGAGTTTAAGGACAGGCAATTCTCACTGAGAAAGGAGAAGGAGATATGACAGTATAAATGAGGAAGGACATTATGCTGAAAACAGAATAACATTCACATGGATGGCAACTCAGAGACACCTTGAACTTGAGGCTAAATACTGAAATGGTAAAACGATTATAATAGAAAACAATTACTGATCTCCCAGGGCTAGGTGAAAAGACAGATCAGGAAATATTTATGTAGATGGAGGACTGTACTTGGGCTAGGACATTGATCATATGAAACTGCAATTACTCTGACATCGACTGGAATGAGAATTATGGAGGAACTTAGGAAGTTGAAGCTATATTTATTGACAGGTTTTTTTTTTCCTGCAGCTTGACAACCAACAAGATTAGAGGCCATTTGGAAAAAGTTGCAATGGTTAAGTGAGGGGACATAGGACACATCTGTTGATGCCAGTGCTTAGGTGGGAATAAAGTTAGCTGAAAGTCAGGGTGGAAGGAAATTGATGTTGAGTGTGAGCATGATTCTGATTTCCATATGTAGGGAACTCCATGTTCTGTCGTACTCTTGGAGCCATAACTTTTGGGTGAATTGAAGTGAATATCATTTTATTGGATGACATATCCAGTAGTTTTCGAGGCTGTCTGTCCTGACCTAGGTTTGAAATGGAATGACTGACCCTCATGGGGTTTGGTTTTCTTTGTCTTAAACTTTTAAGAGTATATAGTTACTGTAAATATGATTTGTGACTAGGATCAAGGAAGTAGATGGCAAGTATCTGGCAAAAATTTCCAAGACTTAGCTTTTGTAAAGAACAAATGAAAAAGGAGAATTATGCTTTTTAATTGGGGAATAGATTACAAAATATTGGAAAATGACAGGCCTGGAGCACAATTTAAATCACAGTTCGTTTTGATTAGACAAAAGGAAAGAACTTGGTGTTTTTAAAGGAAAATGTGAAGAGGTGGTCTAGACAAGATGTTGTGAAGAAGTAGTTCTTTCTAAGGATCAAATATTAGATTGAGGTTAAATAAACAGGATTTACTGTCATTGTGACATGTTACTTCAGTTATAGTAATCACATCCAACAAAAATACAACTTCTCTAGCTTATCATCAGTAATATATACCATATAATGCAGATTAGTCTGCAGTAAAACAGCAATGGACAATGACTTTTTGGACCTTTTAATTTTGCCTGCTAGTCATATTGTTTCTGACATACCCGAGTTGTGCTGTGGCACCTGTCTTTGTTGGAACTAACTGATTCTCTCACTAAAAACAGTTAACTCATAATTTGTTTGGTGTATTCAAGCAAATAGCCTTGTATTTGCTTTGGTGATTTTGTGACTATATGGGGTTTACACCCAACAAGCTGACACTGAGGAAATGAATCTTTAAAACTTCATCAGATGGTTACAATAGAAATCTAAACCAATACATAATCAATAATATTATATAATCAATATATAATAGTGATAGTTAAGCTATAGACTGGAAGTGTACAAAGAATGTAAAAAGTGTTTAAAGAAACTTCCTAAAAGCAAACTGTGTGAGTAAATGCTGGCTAATGGGAGAAAAGTCTTCACTCTTTATATTGTTACTGTTTAACAGTAACACTTTTTAATGTGCATATGATGATACACTATAAAGCAAATAAATATTAATACAAAGTCTGTTATTTCTGTCTTTGGATTATTTTAAGACAGGATGATAAAAGTCTAATGGAGAGATAATGCTAACCTCTTCCATGTTGTTTTCATTAATGCCATGGAAGCATGCTTCCATCCAGGTGACACACACTGAGGCACCCAGTGTTGACATATATTTTCAATTCATTAAAAGACTAAAGGCTGCATTTAATTTACATGTTATGGCTGAAATAGAAGTTGCGACTCTCCTTAGTGACAGATTGCAATAGATACCCAAATGCAAATGCAATCTTTTTGAAGCCAATGGAATAATTCAAAAGTTGGTTCCTCAAAAAGCCTTTCAGTACCACTTATTGTCTAACTCCTTTGAAGGGATTGACAGTCTCTCCAGACAGGGCTGGACTGTGGCCATCACGAAGAACTTCATTGCCCCTTAAGATAAAGCGAGATCCTAAGTGGAGACTGGTTACATCCACAACTAGCTAAAACTGGACTGGCTTTTGTAGATGCACAGGAATTACTTCTAGAAAGGCAATACTTGTCCTCCACCTTCTGGGTGATGTGAATTTACTCCACGATGCTCCAGGCTGTGCTAATGTGACTTTTCAGCTTCTTGACTTGAAATGAAGTTTAGCCAGCTTGCTTGGAGCACACACAGAGTATGCTCACATTTACTTGCAAAACACCTTCTTGACATAGTGTGATCCAGCATAAAGCTATTGAGCTTAGGGTGTACTATCTGCAGTGCTTCAGTGTAAGCCTGGAGGACACTATAACCTTAAAGGGACTGGAATTTATATGTATGGGGGATGGAGGATAGGGTGATATGGAAGTAGCTAATGCCAGCCTGCACAAAGACAACATAAGGAGTTGTTCTGTCTGGGTAGTAGAAGGAGTTTAGACTGACAAGGCAGGGATAAATACTTTTTCTATGAGATGCAGATGATGGCAGAGTTACATGGCTCAGACAGACCACTGAAATCATCACACATACCTATAGAAAGTAAAATGACAAAGATACAGAGAAGGTCCTATTCTAACAGTCCGTACGTAATCTGTCCTGCAGAAGTCTTCTAAAATCCACAAGACATAATTTACAGAAAGAACCTTTGCCTTTTCTTACATTGACATACTGTTGTTGACTAACTGGTGGTGTACATTTGTAATGATGTAATGAATATTTAATGTAAAAAATGTCTCTCACGGGAGCTTCTGCAAGCTGTTTGCCAGGAATGTTCATCATTTCTTTTGAAATGTTAACTCTGGTCAAAGGGGGAATGTTATATTCTTCCACTCATTCTGCCAGATTCTTGGTTGCTAAAAATCAGCATATATCTTTTGGATTGAGATTAATGGGGCAGCATCAATTATACCACACATGGATCTGTCATGGTAATTTAATAAATTTATAACTCTTATGTTTCCAGAAAAAATATGATTTTGAAATGTGGTTATCATTAATACCTTTTAATAGCCACACCAAATTCACTATATCTTTCAGCAGTCCTGCCTGGATATTCTCTGTGTAGAATATATATAGAACTTGACCAAAATGAGGGAAATAAACCATTTCAAAAGAATTTTTTGTGCATATACATTTTGCAGGCCAGAGAGTAAGAGTTTCAGGCATAGGCACACAATTCCTACTGCTTCTTTCAGGAGCAATGCGAGTAGGTTGAAAGGGTTGGCCGAGACTGAGGCAGAAGAGGATTTACAGAACATACCCAGGATATGCTTTAAGGATAGCACAATAATTGATGTGATCTATCTATAAAATTTGGAAGGGGGTAAGAGGGATACAACACAAAGGGGCAATAACGTGGAGGAGTGCTGCTAAGCTGCATGTTTAGAGTCACAGCACTGGTACAAGAATATTGTGCATTTCACTGTGGAGGTGCCTGGGAGGAAGGTGGTTTCTTCTGCATATTCAAGTTCTTTCTAATGTACAAGCTTTTGAGCATATTTTCACAAATAACATTAACATTCAGCTGCTGAATGCCAGCTAGAAATGTGTTGTTCTTCCTGCAGTATGCAGATGTGATTAGTGCTAAAAATAATACCTAACAGAAAGCTCTTGAGCAGTATATCTTTCCAATAAATTGTCTGTCTTTCAGACACCAAAGAAATAGTGAAAATAGTCACAGAAACAAGAAAAAGAGCTTAGCTATATTCCTTCTGTTATCTGCAATGTAATTTTATTCACTTAGCTCTAGCAGACTGTTTTCTGAATTTCTCTCCCCCTCCCTAAATGCCCTGTCTGCATTTCTGAGTATCTTCTTTGAGCTTTCTTATTTATGCAAAAGGAATTACTGCCATCTCCTGGTCAAGAGACAGAGAATAATAAAATACCTCCACCCACTCGTGAGCTGTACAATCACCCCAATCCCTGAAGGCAGGGATTTTCAACGGGAATCCCCATGGATTCGGTGCAGACCATTCTGGTGTGGTTATTATACCAGTTATTTATTTGACCATTCAGAGAAAAAGGGAACACTTAACTCATCATAGGTTGGCAGCCTGGTCCAAAGGGCCCTGACTAGTCTGGGATTTGTACATGGTTCCATCATTGGTGTAATATGTGAGTGAAGACAAGTCATAGAATCATAGAATCATAGA
>NW_009221864.1:0-11612 GCF_000690835.1 Fulmarus glacialis
TGCCTGCCAGGTTAAACCACAACAGTATTCAAGGTCAAATTGGAATATAAGGAATAATCAGGAAAACATTACTAAAAATACTAGTTTTCATCATGTTTTTCTTACATTTGAGTTTGACTTTCTAATAAATGTTCTTAATTCTTTCTAGAATGACTATACATGAAAAAATTATATGGCTGCCTGTCACGTCATATTCCTTCTGCAAAATTAATTCCATAACTTAGGTAATTTTTTCCAGAATTTGTAATAAGACATTTTGAAAGTCTGCAATATTTTAACTCCCAATTTTATCTCAATTTCCAGCATTAAAGTAAGAAATACTGCCTTAGAAAAAGAGCATCACATTTCAAGCTTTCACTAAACAAAATTTCTGAATGCAAGAGTGTTACTTGTCATATATATACATGTATATATATGAAGGAAAATATGTAACCCAACCTTAATAAACTCTTCTGAGCTGTGTTCTGGCTCTCTAAGAAAGTTGCTAATTTACCTTTTTCTCAGCCCAGCAGAGGAGTAAAGCACAACAAAAGCCGTAAATCACTGGTACATCAATCAGTCAGGTTTAAAATGTTACAGCGTCAATCATTAATCAGCCAGTTTAAGCATGGCACATTATTCTTTTGAATGGTAAATGTTGTTAGCAAGTTAACCAAGACATTATTAGGTTATTTATTTTCACTCATTCAGTTTAGGTCTTGCATGTGTTATTTCATAATCCCTTGGGTGTAGGAGGAATTTAAACCTAATTGTGGCTTATTTAGTTTGTTTATAGAGCTAACACTTTTCACTTCCGTGTCTCTACATTACCTGTTTAAGAAATTACTGTTCTGTGAAATTCAAACTAAAAAAAAAGTTTAAAACAAATATCAAAATTATTACCTGCAGTATGTTACAACCTAAATCCATAATGAAAACCACACTTTTTCATGTACATTTTTTGGAAGTAAATTATTTTATTTTATAAAGCCAATTCTTGCTTTCATTCACACAGACTGTAAGCTTCATAAAGGTAACATATACATAATAAATGTCAGGATACTTTCATTTGGAATTTTTCTCTCAAATATATGTACAATGAGAAATACCTAAGTAGGCTTAAAAGCGTGTGGCTAGACTGTGTCATGTAAGGTATGGACAAGGAATATACAAGTCCTTGTCCATAATAATACTTTTTATTAATTGGCTTATAATTTCAAAATGAGCTTGCAATGACTGCAGCTGCATTTTTGATCTTTTCACTTGTTGCCTTGTTTCTAGAAAATATCCATTTAGAAGTAAGTACTTCTCTGAATGTGTATGTTTTCTTGAACCTGTGAGCACCAGTATCACTACTTAGACATCTAATTACATGACAAGTAGTGCATATATATGCGTATATAATTGTGCACTGATATCATGCACTAATTGTGCATTATATATGCATTTGTATGCACTAATTATGCATTATATATGTATTTTATATATATCTCCATGGTATGTGCATATGGTATGTGCATGGGAATCTATACAGATGTGTGTGTATGTGTGTATAAATATATATATATGTAGAAAAATACACAGCTGAGTGTTTAACTGCCTTTATAATTAGTTGCAGAAAACAGTGCATGAGATTTTTAGACTGCAAAATTTTCTTGGTGAAAAGCAGTCTCATTCATAACTCAACCTTTGTTGTTAACTTTTGCATGATTTTTTCTGAAAATGAGATGGTTCCCCTCGGCATAGACAAACAAGGGTAGGTATCAGAATGGGAGCTATTAGCTGTTAGCAGTTGATGCTTCTCAGCAGTTACAGAAGCAGCCAATACTTTACTGCTTTGTTATTTACTAGTTGTTTCTATTCAAAGCGAGGGAAAGTGCTGAGCAGCATAAATGGCTCTCGAAGGCCTTTACCCGGGTGTAGAAGGTCTATGTGTAAGGGGAAGAAAGCTGCGTGCAGGTACTGCTATCCTCAATCCCTCTTCCAAGAGAGTGGTTAAGAGCTGTACGTCTGTCTGGACCACAGCGTGGAGCACAGCCGAAACTCTGGGGCTGGTGAGAGTTTCTGCAGAGACCCGCACAGGCTGCCCTGCTCCCAGCGAGATCCTGGGCACTGTGGGGCACTTTTGGTGGGACGCAGGGATGGGAGTAAACAAGGCATCCACCCCCACAGGTACTGTGAATTTTCTCCTGAGCTTCTTGCAGATGTAGGCTAGGATCTGTCGCTGTAAACAACAGATGTGAAGGGAACACTTTTACTTTTGGAAGACTTCTGTTAACTCACCCATTGGGTTTAAAAATCCAGAGTTTGTTACAATGTTGCTGCTTTGAACCACCCAGACATCTTTTTTTGATGACTTTTCAGATTTCCTTGCTTTTTTAAAAGATTTTTCTTCTTAAGGCAAACAGCAGAGACACCTTTATTTCAGCAAGACTTTTTGTAAGGGTGTGACAAGGTTCAGTCTGTCACCAGCACACTATAAAAGAAAGAAGAAAGGCATTCTTATGTGTCCTTTTGTATCTTCAGCCAAGAAAGTTTTAACTCAGATGGCAGCATTAATCTTTTCACTGATGTAGTCTAACAAGTTTGCTAGTCTAACCAATAAGCTAAAGAGGCTGAAACCTAGTCTCTGGTAGCAGGGCCAGCTGGCATGAAATGGTCTGTGTCCATACAATTAAACTCTGTTAGCCTCCAAAACAGAGTGGTGGCAGGCAAAATAATTATTGGGAATAGTCCCTTGCATGTGCTCATTCCTGAACCTTGCACAGAAGTTGTTTGGGAGAGTAATATTTGTTTAATTTAAGAGCCTGCCAGAACTCTTCTATCAAAAGTTGATCAAGTCAGAGGACTCAAATCTGAGCTCTTGCATTAGTTAATTTGCTAGTACAGACATAGCTGCAGTACTGCAAAGAAAGAACATAATATTGCCTTTCAAATGAACTTACAAAATAATGAGTTCTGCAAAACAATAATTTCAGTCAGTAAAAAGCAGAGGTTGGTGATTGAATTGGAAAAAGGCAAACTGCTATGTTGGTTTTGGCTGGGGAAGTTGTGTGTGTGTGTGTGTTTCAACACTTATCTCTTTAAATAACAAACTTTAAATTTTTCCTCTGTGAGTGTTGAGTGTTGAATGCTTTACCTGAAACAATGTGCTGTCAGTATTTAGCAGGCATTTTTAGCCAAGCACTATAAAATCTTGCAAGTGCTATGCGTGATTATTTTTAATTAATCCATATTCTGATCCCATTTTGCAGTGTCTTGATTATTTCGTAATCTTCCATTCCATTTTAGGAAATTATCTATCTAAAAAATGTTATAAAAAGCAGCACTACAGAACACATTTTTCCCGAAAGAGACCTGAGTGGATTTTAACTTAATTAAATCAACTGCATAGCTGCTTGCAAAATATGGATTTGTTCCCAAAGTATGAATTTCAGAGAAAATACCACCCCTCAAAGAAATCAGTTATCAGACTATGGTTTTAGTGCTTTTTTTTAAATTAATACCCAGAATATCAGAGCCATCCAAAAACTGTTCAAGCCCTGACTGAGCTGTTAAAAAGAAGGCATTTTGCTATCCTTTATGAAAAGCATTTTGTGTCTAAGAGGTCAGTTTAGATTTCTCCAAGTGTTGTTAATGAAGCAAAACTGCTTAAGATTGCACTTAGTTTTTTCTTTCAACTTTAAGAATAAGGACAGAATACAGATGAGTCAAAATCACTCCAGAGTGTATCTGACACAGTTCAGCCTGCAGTGGTCAGGAAAGTTTATCTTCACTTTTGTAGAGGTGACACTTCTGATGTGGAGAGAAGAGGAGAGGAGAGAATTTCCTGGGTAGCGTTTGTCTGAGGAAGATTCACACTTAGCCTGACAGATGGTCCCACCAGCCCTGAGTACCACTTCCATCCAAAATTTTTCCATCCTGCTGGAGTGCCCAAGTTCTTTAGAGAAGGACTCGAACCCCTTGTAAATAAAAATAGATGTTTTCTTATTTTTTGCTTTCCAGTGATAGCTTAGTTTTGTTTTCCCCAGTTCATTTAGAGGCAAAAAAGTTTTGTCAGTAAAGCCATTGGCCTGAATTCCAGTCATTTCTCCAGACAAGCTAAATATTAAAATTGGAGTTGTTCAGCAGTTGGTGCCCATTGGGCTGGATTTGTGTGGGATCCTCATCCAGTTGAGTCCTACCTGGTGACAAGCTTTCTCAGTCTCGGGTTACCTTTTCCTACATCTTCCTTTCCACAATGATGATCATAGAATCATAGAATCATAGAATAGTTTGGGTTGGAAGGGACCTTTAAAGGTCATCTAGTCCAACCCCCCTGCCGTGGGCAGGGACAAACAAACCATCAAGCTTGATTGTTAGGTGTAGGTCTAGATTATATACCAGAAGATGTAATCATCACTGTAAAGACTAGAGTTATTTTATTTTACAGATTTTTTTTAATATATTGAGGGGTATAAAACTTTTAATCCAATTGCTTTATTTTTTTTTCCCCAGAGTCCAATCTTTGGTTTGTTGGATACGAATTTACTTTTGTTTCTTTGGATTGAAAACCAGCAGAGGACTTTTTGCTTTCAAATATGAAGTTGTAAGATTTTTTTTTCTTTTATGCTGGCAGAGAGAATTTGTAGCTTTATTCTTTATAAAATCCTTTTGAAAATGGGATTGAAATTTTGTATGGCAACTAAAACAAAGGATGCATGCAGCTTTATCTACCTGTTAATTTATGTGAACTAAAACTAAAGATTAATTTCACCTCTTACCTAGAAATGTTTCCAGACATAACAAATCTTAATTAATACTTTTTCCTTTTGGAAGAAAACATTTATAAATCTCTGATCCATTTCCTTTTGAAATCCTATACGAACAACTTGGCAAGAGCCTGTATGGTGAGCTGGAATCTAGATTCCTGAAAGTTTTAAAGCCTATTTCTGTAGCTGGATGCAAAAGTTTAAAGTGGTGGAAACTATAACTTGTACCCATGAATTATTAGCACGGTAAATTATGCTATTTGATACCATGTTGCATGGCAATCTACAGTGAGTTATTGTGTGTTTATACTTTACCCTATATTTTGTTTTTCCCTGCCACCCTCTTACTGTTTGCCCTGGGATTTCAGACCTCTTGTCTTACAGCTCTGCTGTAAATATTTGACCTCTCATTCTCTCATTTGTCCGTTTTCTCCTGCTGAGTCTTTTCCTCTTCTCATAAAAGTCAGCTGGGGGGACGTCAGGCCATTGAATGGCAGCCTGTCACGGGCAGCTGCCCAAGTTGTGCTGTGCAGTGCTGCCCCTCCGCAGGTCGCATCCTGACAGAGGATGCTATCAGCGTGTCAGGCTCTGGGCAGAGGGGGATTTCCTCAGGATTACTAGAAAGGACAAGGGTCCTTCTGCAACCAGCTTTTACCGGGGAGGGACTAGTAAACAAGGCAGATGCCATAGCACCTTTCTGGCTGCCATTAAAGATTCAGTGTAAAATCTGCTCGTGACACTAGCTTTCAAAATTTGTTCTCCCCAGATGAAAAAAAGTACACCACTTCCAGCCTTTGAGGAATATTAAGAATCTTTCATTTCCCCGATGCATTCACCTCTGTTTCATTGCAGGATGTTTTGACCTTTAAATACAAGATTGTGAAAACAGTAGGCCAATAGCCTAGAGGACTTCTGCAATCCATATGTATATTCATTCTGCTTTGGTTAATGAAATAGCTGGAAAAAGAATGAAGGTGAAGGTTCAGATAGTTTCTTACCAGCTTGAGACATTAGATCAATCTCTGGAAGAATATAATCTGCAGCAAATGACCCAAAGAAAGATACAATACCATATAGCCATTTGAAATGGTATTTTCATTATTACAGCACATAGGTTAGGTCACAGATCAGGTAGATATAACACAATCAAACAAAAATTCAAAGTGGTACGCATGGGGGAAAAATCCCACAAAGCAAAGCAAAAAAAAAACCTTCCAGAAACAAACAGAAATTAAAGATTTCTTTCTTTTGATAGCATTTGTTGTTTAACAACATAACTTTTGCTGAACCAGACTTTAAACGGTCACGATCAATTTAGCTCTATGATGGTTCCCTCCGACCCTTGTGCTGCCTGAGTAGAACAAGGTGCACGTGATGGCTTCTGGTGAGGACTCCGCTTGTATGAGCCCTTAAAGAAAGTCCTGCCATAGATAGTCCCCTAATTTAGCTAAACTGTATGGCCAAGGTTTTATAGATCTATTCCAGAGCTGACTTCTGGCACATTTTGTTTATCTAATATTCTTACTGCCTCCTTCCAGACTAGCTTTAATTCCCAAGACCAGAAAAAGCCTCTTATTTTTCCCATTAGAGTGACTCTGTGAATTGCCTTAAAATTAATGGGCCCTTCGCTAGCTTTGCTTCCCTCAGAGAATAACTGAGGATCTATATTTCCTTTTGTTTCTATGAGCTGTTTCTCTTCAGTGAGACTTGTTTCCTCCAGTCAACACACAGGCTTGGAGCACATGATAAAATTGATTGTCCTGACTGGTCCGTTGGATGCCTGGCCTGTTATTATAAGTTCTTATTACCTGCCTAGGCCAGCCACTGGTGAAGGCTCCTGGAAGAAGCCATTTGGGCTCTTTACTTCTAGTTTTTACAGACAGTTATTCTTTACTGCTGGTATGTGGGAGCCTCTTCTCTCATGCCCCAGATGAGATGGGGAATATCACCAGCTAAACCATTTATCTGAGTGAAGTGCACCTTGTTTCACTTATCTGAAGAGAGGAAGATAAATGCTGATGTGTCAGACACTGTATTTTATTGCAACTTCATCACAGCGAAGGAAGTGAGCTCTTAGACACTCTAATACAGGTACCATATTAGCAGTGTTTCCGTGATTGCCGAAGGTTTTCTAAGTCTATTTCTATATAGGTTTTTATGGGAAATTTAGTTAAATTCACTGCAAGCAGGCCTATGCTTTCTTCACCAAATAAAATAGAGACATTAAAAACTGTAAATAGAAAGTTATCTTGAAAACAAATGTTCTATTACAACATTCAGGAGAAACCTGCTTATAGCTCATGCCAACATCTCCATACAAGTAAGGCTTCAGAAAAATTGATTAAATAAATAGTTATTACATTATGATCATTTAACAAAAAAGGTTATTAAATATTTCTGCTAAATGCAAAGTTGCTTCACATAATAAAGAGAAGTGCAGATACAGACCAATTCATTTTTGTGTAGCTAGGGGAAATCATTAAGATTAGAACTATGGAAGATTAGAAATCCATGGCAAATCCTGGATCTAAATGAAATGCATTTTAATATGTAGCTCTCAGTGCTTCATGAATGTGGCAACAGAAATTTGCATCGTGAACAAGTCTATAAGCAAATTATATGTTTCTACATTTAACTTTATTCATACTGCAAATTTCATTTGATTATCAAATCACAGAATTGACAATAAAAATCATGAGGCGTAATTGATCCACTTCACTGATAATAAGCTGTCAAACAACTTACCATAACTGTTGCATTTTGTTGCAACATATTTGATAAGTTCTAATAAATAAAAAAAAAAGAAGCGGTCTTCTTACACAAAATACATTTTCCAGTGTTTTGAACTCACTTAAAAGTCATTAGCTTCAGTCAACAGAAAAAAAGTTGCTGAGTAGGCTTGGAAAGCAGATAATCATCATCTATCTGGGCTTCACTCTACTATTAGATTACAGTCAGTATTGTGGTCAAACGCCTTTTCCTCATGCTTTTTACTTTTCATGCTGACTGTAAACAGACAATGTTCATTGTTTTAATGCCAGCTGAGGAAATACTGGGTGTCAGTAATCTGGAGGCACTTTTGGAGTTGCATTTGATCTGATTTCCTCCATCAACATAGGATTTTTTAAATAGATGTTTCTAACTTCATGGCTGCTTACATCTCAGTTAGCCAGAAGAGGAGATCAAATGGACATGCAGCTACAAATATTTTTTAATTCTTTTCATCTGGGAACCTTACTCCAGGAGTGAACAGGAACCAGTGATCAGGAAAGCTGGGAAAATTAGCATCTTCAATTTTGCAGAAAACTAAGCATTTTGCAGTCATGCTTCAAATTTCACATAAAAGAGAGAAGAGAATTCCATGTTGTGGAAGGGTAATTTTGTTGAAAGCAGTGGTCAGTGCTAAAATGTCAAAATGCCTTTTGGGGCACAGCCCGGTTATTACCAGGGAGAAGAAAAACAGCCAGCATCTTCACTGAGCAGCTGTGGCCAGAATGGAAAACATTAATAATGGACTGAATTTATGAACACATGGGTTATCACATGAAGTTAATCACAAGTTACAGGTGTTCTTACTCACAATTCCAGCAGTTTGCATGCAAGTTTTAACCTTCCCCCCGAAAAGTTCATCCTGGACACTCTGGAAGGGTCAAACTAAAAATACAAATTAAGAAACAAAAGCCTCTAAAGGTACAGAAAAGTCTTCAGAAAAACTCCATGAGCGTCCTGTGCACTGGTGCTAGGACAAGGGTGAAGTTTAACCATCAGGTTCTGCTGCTGCCGGCCTGAGCATTGGACACAGCTCAGTCCTTGGCTGCACTCACAGCCCAAACTGGCCGTGCTGGGTGGACTGGAGGAGCGGGTCCATAACTCTGAACAACAGCCAACAGTCTAACCGAGTTGGACCAGCCTGCCGCTATATGTTAAAGAAGCCTAAGGCTTATTCTTATTTATATGAGGTACCAATTATCCTAAAGACTCAAAGATCACCTGGAGATCATTGGAGTTCATAACCTCAGTTCCCTCAGCACATGTTACAGCTGGGAAAAGTGACATCAAATTTTTCCCAGAAGATTTTTCCCGGATCTGTTACATAAGGCTGATACTTCCATTGCCAAGTGTGTGAAGTAACATGGTGCTTCAAACTAGCAGAGCTGCAAAAAATTAACTGGAACATAGCTAAGAACTGCAACAAACTGATTTTTCACTTTGGCTTCTGAGACGCCGACTATAACAGGTGGAAAAAAGGGTAGCTATCCTCGAGCGAGTTTCATGTCTAAAACACAGCTTGCTCAGCCTGCTGGTTGGTGGTCTACCCACTGAAATTGCTTATTGTCAGTAGAAACTAAAAAGCATAAAGTGATGCAGAACGTAGAGTTTGCTGCAGTGTATCACTTACTGGGTAGAGTTGCCCTCCCAAGACTGGTGGCCACAGCTCCAGGCATCCGATGGATGCCTGTTAAAGTTATCTCTCAAGATTAAATATGCACAGACTTCCTGCAGAATAAGCAGCCTATTCAGACTGCAGACTTACTGCACCATGTGTTCTTCATTAATTATTATTATTCATGTTTTAATTGTTATTATTTTACAGTGCCCAAGAGGAATGTAGGGTTTTTGTCATCTGTTAAAGACACAATTAGAAGAACTAGGCTCAAAGGAGAAGCAGAGGCAGATGGTATACTGGCAGTTAAATTTATAAAACTCTTCTCTCAAGTCTCGCCAGCGAGCGAAATAGTTTTTTGCTTTTTTTTTGCTTTTTTTTTTCCCTTTTGCTCTCAGGCAAACAGTTTATTTCAAGATGAGTTTGCTGTAGTAAAGAGGGTAGAGAGGGACATGTTTGGGTCTCTCAAGAGTTTTGACATTCAGAAATAAGCAAGAAACTAAGATTATTTTGACTGAGTCAGAAATCATTTATTCTTATGTTCTTGCCACAGAGAAACCTTCACTAGTTTCTAAACTAAATAATACGTGCCATGTGTCCAGCTTCTCTCTTCTCTCTGTCACGTTTCTAGTTAACCTTGTTAACTGGGTTAGTGGAAAAACATTGGTGTAATGCAACACAGGCAGTGACCTGCCAGATGACCTATGCAGATCAGATGAAGAATATCAATTTCAGGGTTGATTGGGGGTGTGAATAGGACCACTGCTAATAAAACCTGGGGTTTTTTACAATCACACCCCTCACAGCAAAGCAGTAGCCTTCGGAGGTACAGGGAGCTGATCTGAACTGCAGGTGAGAGTGCAAGTGCTCACATACCAGAAATTAAAAAAAAAAGGTTTACTGAAAGGGCAAGTGGTAAGGCTGTCAGAGAGCTAGGATTACTTGTTTAAATGGCATTTTGGGTCAGGAAGCAGCTGGTCTTAAACAAGCAAATACTGCTTAGAAATGAGTATTGTGCTCTGTAAATATGGTGATATACAGGAGTTAAAGGATTTAAAGACCAAAAAGATATTGCAGAGTTTTCCAGTTTTCTGCTGATAAAATGTGCAACCTGTGAACATTTAGGTAGCAATACATTACGGTTCACGGGTATTATATGAATGAAAATTGTCCCAAAAATTTTTTATATAGGATACTTTGAATACACTTAAGCGCCCGGCTGTGGGCCAGATTCTGCCAGTTTATGTGTTAGGAAGTTTTGCAACACCTGCATTTCCCACGTGGAGTATTTGAAGGCTCTGCTAAGCTGCACACTGAAGTGCTTTTTTCAAGGACACGTTATTTGGCTATGCCTGTATGGTCTCCTCTAGCACCTATACAGAGCAAATACTTCATCCTGCATGCTTTTACCCAAGTGCTGCATGGATGGGTGAAAGCATGGCCTCTCTCGCTCTCCTCCGTCTGCCTGCGCACTGTGGAGCAGGGCCAGGCACGCTCATGAGAATCTTTTCTTACTAGCCTCCAGTGAGTGCACTAGACCTGGTGGAAACACATGTGTTTCAGATATTTTGGAAGGGAAAAAAAAAACAGAAAAGATTTATGAGTTCTGCCATACTTTCCAGCCACTTTATAGAACAACAGAAAGTTTTCAAATGTTCCAAAATGTAAAAAGGAATAGCTTGTTTTAGAAAAATAAATCAGTTGTGTCTTTCCCAACCAACTCATTGTTCCAGGCAATGGGAAGGATATGTGCTACACTAGAGAGGAGAAACTGTTACTAGTGAAGTGATTAGTCTATAAGTCCCCACAAAAGAATCCCCAACATTATCAGTACATTACTTTTCTTTCTTTCTTCAAAGGAGTCAAAAGCACAATTATCTGTGCAGAAACATAACTAAACAGTTCAACTCCCCAGTGAGTTTACGTAGAAATAGGACTAGGAACCTGAGTCATTACAGGTCCATAGGTCCTATAGTCTCTTTTGTAAATTCATCGGCATCATCTGAAATTTGGCACACATTTTGTCCATATCATTTCTGTGCAAAAGCTTTCTCTCTGTTACCTCTCCGTTTGTTGTACCTATATTACAGTGTAGCTTAAATAGCTCATGTTCTGCCCTGCTGTTTATACCTCTGTCAAGTGATTCTCAGTCTTCCCCTTGCTGAAGGACCTTTCATTTTTTTCAATGTCTTAAGGATAATTAAAGGAATTACTTAGGCAGTGTGTTAATAATATATGATGAAGTAAAAAAAAAAAAAAAAGAACCCCAAATTCTATCAAAATTAGTATGCACAGCTTGATTCTGGCTTGTGTCAGGCACATAGCTCCAGGAGAGCTCCCTCCCTGACTGGATGATCTCCAGACGGTTGTGTTAGCATTACATTTTATGGGATCTCATATGCTGTAAATCTCTGGAGCCTGAGCACAGTGCTAGCACTGCTTCTAGCTCTGGGCTCTGAGGCACGTTCTCCCCAAGTGCACAGCTCACATCTGACGCT
>NW_009221864.1:11643-35264 GCF_000690835.1 Fulmarus glacialis
TCGGTGAAGTCAGGACCCTGTAGCTCAGTGCCTGGGCACAGAAATCCGTGTGGGCTGCCCTGCAGCCGTGTGGAAAGGAAAAGCATGTATCGCAACATCAAAAGTCACATCCGTACACTGTAATTTCATAATACATCAATTTAATAGCGTGATATCAGCTGGAGACCACAAATGGTGCATAGAAAGATTTCCCAAATTACCACAGCTTGTAGGAAAACATTTGACAGCTTGATTATAATACATGATTATAGGCTGGAGCAAGCTTCAAGACTTGCAAACCCACCCTAAATATTAAAAAAAAAAAAAAAAAAAAAAAATTTTTAAAAAACTTAATTTAAAAACTGTGAGATCTGTTGCACAGATATGAATTTTCCCAATGAATAGAATCAGAGCATGAATGGAATAACAATTCTCATTTATCCCGGTTCGCTACAAGTTACTTTCCCTCTGTTGCCAGTAAAGAAGAGAACATTGAATAGCTAAATATATTTGCACCCTGAAACGGATCAGTAGAGATCTGCAAATCCTCTATGGGCCTGAGGCTTGTGCTCAGAGGCACTCTAGGCAAGATCTTCCCTTATTGCACAGAAAATAGAGGGCAATAGAGGATTTCTTCTTCCCAGGTCTTGAGAGAAATCTCTGTTCATTGCAATATGAGCAAATGCGAAGGTCCAAGGGGGATAATCTGGTTACATCATATAAGATCAGTGAGGAAAGATGTGCCTCCCCCCTGGGTTTTAATCACCATCCCTTTGGAAGGAAACCTAGAGCAGGTGTTGCTGGGGGAGACCCTGGCAGGCACTGGAGCGGAGGGTGGCAGAGAAGACTTCCAGGCTTGGCCCCAAGGCGTGGCTCCTCCACACAACAGACCTTTGCTTCCTGTGCACTGGGGTAGAGTTTGTGGAGATCTTCATCCTTACCAATGTTATCAGGCACATTTCCAATGCCTGCATCAATGCTGAGAAACAAATCAGCACCAGGAAAAGATCCCTAGCTCAGGTGCCA
This sequence comes from Fulmarus glacialis, assembly GCF_000690835.1. Lineage (NCBI taxonomy): Eukaryota > Metazoa > Chordata > Aves > Procellariiformes > Procellariidae > Fulmarus > Fulmarus glacialis. Next base: position 12,649 of record NW_009221864.1, read on the forward strand.
AGAGGTACAGACAAGCTTGTGTGCACTTTGCTGACAGCTAGCCTCTTCTATGCTAAATTGCCTTGCAATTAATTCCGAGTTTCCTTCTGTGATTTCCCTCTGGTCAGACTATTTTCTTTGTGTTTTTTTTTTTTAGTTCAAAGTTTCTGATGTGGTGTAAAAATATGTAGCAGTGATATTCCTATAGCATGAAATTGGGGGGTGGTATTGCATGAGGTCCAGTGTGACATAAGTGCACCTAGGGGCAAACCCTGCTGGTTCATACAGAGTCAAACTCTGCTTCTGTCTCTTGCTTCTTTCATACTGGCTTTTGGATCAGTCCCCAGAGGGAATTATTTCCAGGACCATAAACTGGAATTGTCTTTGAGAGGGCTAACCAGAGCAGCCCAAAGCAGCAAGGAAGCTAAGAACTAGTAGGGTGGATGATCAGAGCTCCTGTGTCCAGGATCACTACCTGTTTTAGCAGAATAGACACGTTCATTGTACTTGTTAGCCTGCATAACAAACACACATAAACATAAAATCAGACAAGGATTTTAAGAGTTGATCATCAGTTTCACAGTTGATACTAAAATGCTCACATGAGTTCAGACTAAAATGAGAACTTCTTCAGAGATTACCTTTCTGTTAAAGCTTTGCCTATGTAGAAAAGTGATAGTTTTTCAGGACTCTGTGACTGGGGCTCCTCTCATGTAATTTTAGATGTATATATTTAACTTATTCTTCTAGATTTTATATATAATCAATGGGGAAAAATAGTCAATTTAAGAGCACTATTCATTCCTAGTGGAGACATACTGCATATTGCTGCAAAGGATGGAGTCAAACATCTGTTTATAATGAATCTCTTACAGTCTTCTCTTTCCTGAATTCTATGAAGCGAAAGGCTTTTATGGTGTAACATCATTAAAAGATTATAGTTTAAATGAGTGTTAATGTAAAACTTAAAAACGCTTTCAGTCCTTTCATAATTTGTAGTGTTTCCCCAGACATATTTCTGATAATGTTGCTGATCTGTACAGAATATTTAAATGCAAAGTACACACTAATCTTTTGCAAGAAGTGTTACACACATTAAGATAAAAAACAAACAAACAAACAAAAAAACCCCCAAAAACCTTTGAAATAAACCTGCCTGGATTAAAGATGGATGCTTTTTTTCCAATAAAATTAAGTCATTACAAAGGCAGAGGCTTATATCATGCTTGCAGCTAGTTCAAAGGATCATGTACTTTTTTTTTTTTGCACTTTCATGTAAACAACTTAAATTCTTGCTCTTAGTGAATTGTATTAGTTTTGTGGTGATGCACCAGGACTTTCATAAGAGAACAAAACATGTATGATCATTCTTTTGGGGGTATTTACATATGTAAGTGTATCTACACCTACCACACCCCAAAGCTCTTTGAACAAATCTGCAACAGGATGTGAGAGCCTCAGATGCCTCAAAGATAGGCATCATGGAAAAGGTCTCTGGAGGAGGAAAGGGAGACCTTACTGGTGCCACCTCTGGAGGAGAGTGTCTAATTTGACACCTGAGGGTCCATGTGTGAGGGAGGGGTTGGGAATACCTTGATAGGCGCTTGAAACATATGAGACACCAGAGAATCCAGATGAGAGGTACAAACCCACATGACGCCAGACTTCCTTAATTCTGATGAGGTTTATAAAGGCCAGGGATTTACAGCGAGGAGGTAATAAAAGAAGGACCAATTCTTCACCTGGCTGATAGTAAATAAACACTAAACTGCTGTGAGTGTCAGCTCTGCGCCAGAGCACACCAATAAATGTTTGACCTCTGTAAGACTAGGGAGATGAGGAGTTCACAGGTGTGAGGTGCATTACCAATGTTGCTTTAGTGCCAACCATAAGTTACCTCAGTCTTTATTCTGTTTCATTTGCAACTAAAATGGGAATATAACAGTAACTGATCACCTAGCTGTGCTGCTTATGCACCCCTTTTCAGTCAAAATGTGCTGAGTTATTCAGGATTTACTTTTAAAGTGCCTAAATTAAACTAGCTCATTTTCCCCAATCCTGGGGATCCCTAACACATTTCACTCAAAATAAGATTAGGCATTTTAAATAGCTCATCCAAGCAATCCAACTTGTTTCACCTGAACTGTGCAAAGGAGCAGCTGGCAAGTGGTGACCCTCTCCGCGGAAACAGCTGAAGGCAGAACGCACCTGTGTCTGCACCCCTGTTTCACTTACCCTTAACATCCCATGAAAGCAGTCTGGGGATGCGTACACTGAAATGTCAGCTACCTCAGAACTAGGCAACTAGTCATCTCCTTTGGGCACCTTGAGAGGTGAAACTTCTAGGAGGTAATGGTAACAGAAGCAGATGGCATGAATTAATTAACTAACTGAGGTGTGAATGAACAAACCAGATGTATGCCTGTCTTTTGGGTACTATGCACTAACCAGCCAATTTAGATGAGGTAGATAATTTTTTAGAATACTATATTAGGGAAGATAAATCTCGCTCTTCAGATATATTAATTCCGTTATTTGTATCTGTATATGTGAAAATACCCATAGATATATAATTATGGAAGATGTTTTCTCTGAACAACTTTGGTTTTCAAAAAAAAGTCCCAAAGATATCAGAAAGAAAGGCTGTGTTTATGTCATCTCACAGCCAATCCAGCAAGAATTAAGGAGGTACTGGAGTTAAAGGTAATCTCTCGCTATTCCCTGACCTGGACAGATAATGGACTTGTAATTTCTCGGAGTCTTTAAAATTGGAGTCTTTGTTCCAGAGAGAGCCTTTAAAATGATAAGATCACATTTTATGTTTTTTAATCTCTATATCCTGCAATGACATTTTAAAATATAAATGAAGAATTGTACAGTATGTTATTCCTATATTAATGTCTATATTTCAATGTATGTACATTTATTCAATGTGGTTGGATCATATATTGTAATTTTTTAGAATAAAATAACAAAAACGTTAATATGTAGAGTGTTGTAAAAAGACTATTAATGGTTGCACATTCACCATTGTGCCTAGTAGGGAAATTAACAAAAAAAAATTGTTTCAAACAAACAAGAATCAATGAGTGAGTTTATAGTCATTTTTGAGTTTTCAAAAGTACTTATGAAAAAAAGATGCAATTTATCTGTATTTTAGAAGTGAGAGTAACGTACAGGATTTTGAGAAAATATTTTTGTAATGTTGCAACGAAAAAGATTTATTCAAACCTGGGATTAAAATAAGTGTAATTTTGAGCATAAGGAAGGAAATGATCTTGCCTTTCTGTGCAACACTTTGTCCAGGTCTAATGCTCAGTCTTGAAGAACATTAAAATACAATGAGAATTCAAAGGATGCTCACAACATTATTTGAATTCAGAGTAGCTTAGTTTTTCCATTTGTAGAAAAGAAGGCTGAAAGGTGACATATCTGCTGTTGGAGGGATTTTCAAGTAAGGTGATAAAGATGTAACAAAATACAGTTGCTGGAAGTGGAAGTTACAAAAAATTAAACTTTAAATAAGATGATATCTCCTAGCACCATAGGAGTAGCAATGCAACTAAACACCAAACATCTTATTGAGGGAGATAGTGCAGCTATCAATAGGAACTTTAGAATCAGATTTGATGTAATTTGAAGATAACTTATTTAAAAGCAAATTTTTATGTTCTGTGTGGTTGTGTTTGCATGAGTATATGCAGGGAAGAAAGGGAGGGTTGCTGGCATAGTCCCTTTGCTTTTAAAATCTGTGAGTTTCATCCCCTACCTTCATAGGGATTAACGAAGACTGGGGCACCTGTATAGCACTCGATATGCCAAATAACACTTTGCTTAAAGTTAGCAATTACAATTAAATCTCATTCTCTAAAGCTTAACAGTGATTCACTTCTCCATCTCTAGATGCAGAGAAGCCTACATAAATCTGTTGAAAAGTGGGTTTTTTTTTCCCTCTTGAGAATGAAATATTAGCCATTGTCAAAGATGAGACAATTAACAGCATAGCCCCATGTGTTGAGAGGTTACATAGAATTTTAATCTTCAGATGGCTGCCTAGTGTTAAATGATTACTGATCACCCGATTTAGAGTTGTGGAGGCTAAGAAGTTTTTTGATTTTCTTTGTTTATATCATAGATCTTGGTGAGGTTGTCTGGGTACACTTCACCTGTCACTCACATCTCCATTGCCTGCCTCATAAGACTTTGGGCAAACACTGGTCTCATCTGTGCCGTTGATGTGAAGCTGAGTCCAGTGAGTAATAAAATGACTTTGTGAACTTGTTTGGACATAATACAAGTTTTCTGGATGAAACTGAATGATTTGTGGTGTTTAGTAGGTCTGACTACAATAATTCTTAAACTCCAAGCAAACTAAAAGCAAGGCATAAGGAAGTTTACAGCAACAGTTGGCTGCCTCCAAATTGTTGTTGAAGAAGAAAATTTTAAAAGTCCAAACTTTCTCTTGTCATGAACAAGTAACGTTTCCTTACCACCTACTGTACCTTGTAATTTCTGTACTAGGCTTTTGCAGAGCTGCTGGAAAGGAGTGATGGTAATGCAGCTCTGGGGCACTTCATTTGGGAGATTCTTTTTCTGGAAACAAATGAATTTTTAAGGGAAAAAAGATCTTAAGGATGTTCTATTTTAAAATTACCAGCATTAACGGGGGGTTGCCGCTGAGTATCTGGGAACTATAAGAGAGAGAATACTGGACTAGATGGGTCATTAGTTAGATCTGGACAGGCAGTAGGTACAGTCCTCTCCCACATACAAAGACTAATGTCATGCCTTGATTCTTGAAAGAGAGTGATAGCAACTCAGACTCTTCAGCTGTGATTTCTGAAGTGGTTAATCTCTTCCCTGATGAGATTTGACGAGAAATTAATGGACTGACTGAACGGATACTGCTAGGTCTGTAGCATTCATCATTCCTTTTCCTCAGTGTTTTTTTTCTTTTCTTCTCTTAAAAGTCTCTGTCTGTGTTAATGCCCTGTCTGACACATGGGAGTAGACAGGTCTATTTTCAGGCAGGTGTCAGATCATATGACAAAAGATATTGGAAAGGACAGTGACAGGCTGTATGAAAGAGGCAAGCCACCCTCTTGAAAATCCTAGTACCAGAGATCAGTGTTAGAGAGAGGAAGGGAGCTGCAATTTGACAGTACAATCTGCTGTATGTGATTACATGCAAGGGGGAAAGATCTCTGGAGATGAGGAAACCACCGTCAGCTCCTCTACCCAACCCAGTATCTGAATTTATTATTGAAAGCATTCCTTTTGCACTCACTGAGGTTAAGATTTCACCATAACACCCAAGGCCATGCTGGCTGACCTGGTGCTGTTCTAGGAAGTATTATATTCTTACGGCATTTCTCTCCTGAGATGGGTAATAAGTTCACATCCTGAAGGAGCACCTAAATCTTTCTGCTTGTAACCTTTTGTCAGAGCTACCTATGGCACGGGTGAGAATGTGAGGGGTTTAGCCTAATGAAGCACCCTGTGCAGGCTCCCAGCTCCATGTTGTCTGTTTAATCCATCACAGTGGGATAAATGCATTAGCCATTTAGCACAAGACGGCCTCTGCAAGGCTGGAATAATGGGAGACTTAACCACACCACGACCGTTCCTATGTGGCCTCAGATGGCTACTTAAGCACAAAGGGGGAGGTTTCCTTGCATTTTAGAGAAATTAATGCTGCAGCACTTTAAATTTATGTGCTGGGTGACCTCTCAGATCAATAAATTCATGTATAAATGAGACAGGGTTTACCAATGAGCTAGTCCCTCTTGCCTGCTAAATCTATATGAATGTCAGTTAAAAAATATGTTGTCCACAACATACAACCATATATGTGTTAGCAGAAAAAAAATTGAGGTGGAAAAGGGTGATTTTTTTTTTTCCCCTTTTTTTGTGAGGCATATAGCACAACCTTCTGTCTGGTGAAAACAATGCATTTAAAGTGCTGTAAAAAGGTTACAGCTTAAACTTTTGTTTCAGTGCCAGACCACTGAGAAGTGAAATAAGTTTCCACACTCACTGATGAAGAAAAGTGAAGAAATACAAGTGGTTACTGTCAGTGACTTCAGTAATTGGCCCATTTTTGAACACAGAAGCCTCCTCTGGTATAGAAAGTAGTTGATAATAAATTATTGCTTAGTGCAGTTGAATTTTGACAAAGATTTGGCAACATAATGACAAATTTATTTATTTATGTATTTATTTCATTGTTGCTTATATGAAGAGGTACGTATTAATCTTAACCATTCTAAAGTCAAACTGAGTTATGACCTTGTTTTAAAGGTCTGAAGTTTCATTCTGTGTTATTAATTAACAATGTATTTTACTAGCAGTACTTTAACTAATACTATTAGCTAGCAATAGGTACTTTAGTCTCTAGAAAAAAATGTATTCGCAAATTTAATTCGGCTAGTAACTTTCAGTTCACTGTATGATGCCTCCAACCTTTGTTTTAATTATCCATGAACATTCATATGGACACATATTTTTTTCATTCAACAGTACTCGAACTTTTATGTGACTTATACAGTTTTCATTTTAGCAATATATCTCATATGTTCTCATGTTCTTTATCTATGAGGCATATTACTGCTACAGCTCCCACTGAGATGAATTTGTCCTTTAGCTAGTATTACATTGGCTCACTCTGCTAGCTCTGGAAATCCCCAAATTAAGGCCAAAGGATGATCAGTATAATGTATTTTTACACTCAAACCTCATACCTACATATGAAGCAACCAAAAAGATTTACAGCCGTGTGTGTATGTGACAGACTGCACTTATAATTTGTCCCTAGTGTGTTCTATGCCTTTTTTTCCCCCTCCTTTTGCATGTAGATAAAAGATACTGGCATTTCTTTGGTGAAAAAAATGTTATTTCTGGTTGTCCCAGGCATGTGGCCTATAACCATGTTTAATAATATATAAAGCTTAACAATTTAATGGATTCATTGTTCCCTGTTCGTTTCAGAACCGATTCTGTGTGTTCTAGAAAGTAATAGTATCACCACTAATTCATCTCAGAATGGCTCTGGCTACCAATGCTTGAACAGGCTAAAATTTTTTGAGCATGGATGGATTTCAATCTGTCCCATATTGAAAGCTGAGAGTTAATAGCAGGCTTGCACTCAAAAATTGTATCTTCACAGGGACAGAATATAGATAAGTATCAATGTCTTTCAAGCAGATGCCTTTCATGCAGACTGACATTATTTCTCTATCAACCTAATTAAGCATTGCAAAGTAAACGAAACAAGACAAACACAATTTTAATTTCATTGAACCCAGAAGTTGTCATAAGAAAACAGTAAGTCTTCTGAAATAGTCATATCCAATTAATTAAACTGTGTATAGACAGGAAAGGGTCAGTCATAAAAATTGGGCAGGTGATGTGAGTTATGTTCTTATAATAAGAGGTCAGAAGGCAACATTTGCTTTGTCTGGTAACTGATTATCACTGCTCTCCCCCACTTCCTGACTAACCTGGAAATATCTTGTACTGAGAATTTTACTAGATCTTAGCACTCAAGGACAGAAAGATTATTCTGGAAGAGCTGTTATATTGTATGATCCAGAAGATTTCTCATACCAGAAATCAAAAAGACAATCTACTGGCAAAAAAAAAACAAAAACAAAAAACACCGAACCCCCCCAAAAACAACCCAGTATAGTTGTTTAAAGACATCACAAGTACATAGAGATAAACACATATATATATATAAAAATATACATTATAAACAGTGAAACCACTTAAATTGTCAAGTTAATTGAGAAAAATGAGAGTTAATTGGATTCTTTTCAACAGTTCAGAGCTCCCACAGTTGGCTTTATGAACCTCCGGCAGGGGAGGGAGCAAAGAAACATGAGCAATTCTCATTAACTATTTAAACAGGAGCTAGTGTGAGAGTGCTGTTCATTGCACACAATTATACGTTTCACCCATCTTTCTCCCCCTTTATGCCCTTGTTTCCTTATCTTCCTCATGAAGCGGAGCCATGACCCATATGTGGAAGAGTTCTATTCTGCAGTGCCAAGAACAGTGGAGCCTTGGTCCGTAACTGCTCCTGTAGTAGAAATAATAGATCATGATAATGGCCCTTGGCTCTCTATGTTGCAGGCCAACTGATTTATACCTGCTGCATCTCTCCCTTCACTCTGAGCAATGCCTGAGTTAAAAGGCATGAGGTGCAGGGCCTGGAGACAGTAAGGATGGATTGCTTCTCACTGCAGTAAGAAGGTCCTAATGGCCCTGACTGGCTTCACCAGGGACCTCCCGCATTCCCTTGCCTATGGCCCAGGAGCCCTATTTCAGCTCAGGCTGGGCCCCCATTCCCTGCTTGGGCTGTTCTGCTGCTGCCTCTAGACCGATGTCCGCCTTGCGCTGTTCCTGACTTGTTAGATGGACTTCTTGGGTGGATGTTGGACCTGACTTGCCACTCTGAATTTGTCTGAAGGTCACTGGACTGCTGGCACAACTGGTTATTGTCAGCAGCCCTGCCCTGCTTGCCTTGCTGAGGTCCCGTGGGGCTGGGCCCTTCTCTGTGAAGGGTCTGCCCTGCCACTGGTTGGGTCACTGTGGCTTCTGACTCATGCCCCTCGTGGAGCAGCCCCGCTCCTGGAGGCTTTCAGGGATCCAGAGCACGTGGGATGTGGCTCCCCCACAGCTGGCAGGGCTCTCATTGGTGACCCAGTACATCATTTCATTGAATGTCAGCAAAAGGTCCTTTGCATACCAGTCTACTGAATGCAAGAAAAACGGATGATAATAATAGTGGTGTAGCTGTGAAACACCGCATCCAGTTATTTCTAGTTCATTCATGGTAAAAGAACAAAAACTACATAGTCCCTAAAACTCAGTCATCTTTCTTATGAAAGCAACAGAGCAGAGTAGGAAGAGGTCTTCCCTAATTCCTGTCAGATAATAGAGTTGGACCTGCTTAGAGAAAAACACGTGGGCCACCCAACTGCGGGGTCTAAAGAGAGACTGGTGTCATTCTCTCTCACAAGAGACACCTGTCTAGACCGGGAGACTAGCTGATCCGGTTGCAGCTGTCCTAATTAAAATTATCCTCTGTGACCAAAGGAGAAAGAATGTCATGTCTTGAAGGACATTCAGCCCCCCAAAGTGGGCTCACCGTCTAACACTGCCTGTGACTGGATATGGGGCCTGACTTCCTCCAGCTGACTTCTGATTGCTTCACTCAGTGCCAAAAGTCAGTCAGAGTGATCATGGCCAGATACATTCCCTAAACTTCAATAGATTGTGTCTGCTTTTAAACTGAGAATGATTGATGCTCTAGTGAACAAGAATAAGTCTCATCACTTCTGTAGCAACATGTCATTTTTCCTCATCCCTTCTCTTTAGACTGTAACTTAAATAAAGTCTGACCCACCATATATTCACTCATGTACAAATGACTTCGAAATTCTCTACCAATGGACTGCTGAATTAAGTCCCTGTTTCAGTAAATAATTGCCTTTTACTCAACTTCGTTGCCATTGATATGTACCTTTTTTATTATTATTTTTCAGAGCAATTAGTATAACATTTTTCCCAATCTATTCTTTTAAGAAGAACATGTGCTGTTCAATAACTGGCTTGGAAATGGAAAAATGTCTATTATTAATGCACAATATGTGCTACCACTACAAACTACTGACTAATGTTAAAAAATTCCTAAGGATTCATTAAAATTCATTAGAACCATGTGTCCATGGACTTAAGTGTAAATGTAAAGGGCAGCATGACACCCCACCCATTTCAGAAATGATCACCTAGAGAAAGACCAGAAAGACAAAGGCTCTCCTTCATGAAAATTCTACCTACTTCTTGATGTTTCCACAGAATTTCTCCAGGGCACTTCTGGATGAAAAAACACTACATAAGATTGAAATACAGATACTGTAGATGAAGGAGCCTAAATCTATTTTTGTCCTTGGTTATAATGTTAATTTAAACTCTTAAAATGTTTCCATCTCAATTTCTACGTTGTTTTCCACCTTAATGTGACCTTGGCTTTCCATACAAAGATTACAAAAAAGTATGCAATTTCAGCTATATATTTACTATTTCTTGCAGTCTTTTAAAGGAGAACCTGTATAGGAACAAGATTATTGTAGATTTTATCTGTGTCTTCTCTTTGCCTCATAGAAAAATATAATTTCAAATAATATAATTTAAATGTGTTTAGAAGAAAAAAATGGAAAACAACCATCCATTCTCAGTCATTTGAAACTGAATGAGGTTTTTTTCAGCCACTAGGCATCACACATATACTTGGTTTCCCAAGCCAGGAGCAGAATATCAGAAGACAGTATTCTCAAGAGCCCCATAGTCAGGAAAGTGGTTCCTTCATGTAGCTAGAACAAAAGGAATTTGGATATTCCCAACTAATCTGCAGATTCCATTGGCAATAGTCTTAAGTTTTAGTCTCTGTCAAACAAAATTCCTGATTTTAACCTGCTCCTAGAGGACCTTTTGGTTTTGGGGGTTTTTTGGGGTTGGTTTTTTTTTTTTTTAATTTGCTTGTTTCACCCAAGGCTAAAATCACATGAAAAACACCAATGAGAGAGGGAGATGGCAGAAATCCAGACCTAAGTTCTTGCTATGAGAAGAATTCATTGTGGCCCCATCCTCTAACTGCAGCTCTGATTCCTTTCCGCTCTAAACTTTGAACAACCCTCACATAAGGATTAGTTAAATCTGATTTTGAATGCTGCTTCTTTTGATCAAATATAATTTGAAATCATTGCATTTTCTGAACAGACAACTTTCTCCCAAACTTCTTCAGAAATTTTAGTCTTCAAAATCTCAATAAAATAAATTATTTTTAGACTGATTTATCCATAAAACAAAATTATGTACTTGCATGCTATGTGATTATATAGTTTGTACAGTCTGTATACAGTAAATGGTTAAATCTACCAGATACTGTGTGCACTGTTCTTACAAAGTACTGCACAAAATGGCTTTGAAAATGCATGTCTGTGAAAGAATTTAACACAAAAATTCTCAAAGACAGTTAACCAATTTGTACAGAAGTCCAAAGTTGTTTGGTTTGTTTTTTTTTTTCCCCCAAGGTTTGAATATCAAAATCCCTTGGCTTCTCCATCCAGCCTGAGATGTCAACACAGCAAATTGTGTCTCACAGGCTTCTCCCCAAGGTAGTTGGAATCTGATACTCTTACCATAGCTATCTAAGCCACATTAGATACTGCAGGTCTCTTACCTGGCCTCCACCTGCGTAAGTAAAGGTCTTTCCTAATCCCATCGCATCTGTTGGTCCTATGTGAATGTCTGACACCCTGAAGACCTGAAATATCGTTGAAAGTTTATATGATTAGACAACTTAATTGTTCCTGGAGTGGGGTGAGGTGGGGAAGGACAGCCCATTGTTTTCAGTGAAGTCTGGGTCACTGCATTGGTTTATTAAAAACCATTTGTCTAGTTTGGGGAACAGGAGGCTGAGGGGTGACCTCATTGCTCTCCACAGCTTCCTGAGGAGAAGTGAGGAGGGAGGTACTGAGCTCTTCTCCCTGGGATCCAGTGACAGGACGCGTGGGAATTGTTCAAAGCTGCACCAGGGGAAGTTTAAACTGGACATTAGGAAGCATTTCTTTACCGAGAGGGTGGTCAAACACTGGAACAGGCTTCGTAGAGAGGCGGTCAATGCCCCAAGCCTGTCAGTGTTTAAGAGGCATTTGGACAATGCCCTTAATAACATGCTTTAACTTTTGGTCAGCCCTGAAGTGGTCAGGCAGTTGGACTAGATGATCATTGTAGGTCCCTTCCAACTGAAATATTCTATTCTGTTCTGTTCTGTTCTGTTCTATTCTATTCTATTCTATTCTAATTCTTTCTATTTTATTTTATTCTATTCTATACTATTCTATTCTATTCTATTCTATTCTGTTCTAAAAAGCTGATTCATTTTTTAATGAAGAATTTTTTAAAAGTATTTATAGTTACATTTTTTTCATGTCTTTGATTTGAATTAGTATATCATTCTATTATACATTTGTGGTACCATCTCCTAATGGCTTCATCTGGAGACTATGACCAGGACTAGCTCATACTCATAATAGTCACGCTACTCTAAAGCAGGAGCACAGATGTGCCGTAAGGACATGGTGGTTCAAAACTATATATCTGTTGTGGATGCAGATGATGTCTTTTTTCTCCAAACTATCCTAACGGGGTCTGCCTTCACTCATCTCCAACCTGCAGTAACCTCGGACTTGTGGGAACTGAAGGAGGTCTGACAAGACTTTGTTGTATTGTGATCTATAGCAGGCTTTGCTCTGTGAGTCACAGATATGCTGTTTTCTGCAGCACAGCCCTGCCCCAAGCTGTGGGCCAGGTTTCTCTTGGGCAGCTCCATGGGGGACTTTCAAGGAGGCAGGTGGGTCATTTCCAGTGGGACTGGTACTAGTCTCCTCTGCTACTGCCCTCCACATCTATCAAGTGTGCCACTAACTGGAGTCTTCCCCGAGGTTTGTAAATGTGTGAACGTGTTCCTCTTTTGAAGAGGGAGATGCACCTTTGGTGCAGGCTCACCATTTCTGAGGGCATGAGTTTGATGGAAGGTGTCTGCTCCCTTCCCCTCTTTGTAGTCAGTTCTCATTCAGGATTATTGCTGTTCCCTAAACCTGTGCTCAATGGGCTTCTCACCTCATTGACAGAAGATTTAGTGACAGGAATTGAGTGAGGGTCTTAAAGAGAGAAACAGAGATGGAAGAATTAGGCAGACCAGCCATCAAAGTAACTTACTGATGTAACAGATCCAGCAGTATACATTTTAATACCATGTGGCCTTTGCTGTTGTGCTGTGAAATCCATTAAATGGCTTCCTTTGATGGCAAAATAGCACAGATTTGCATTGCTATTTTTGAGGGAAAATGCAAACAAGCTATCACTTGTATTCCCTATGAAAAGCAGCTTTATGTTCTCGTAATGAGCACTTAAGGATGTGTAATATTATTTGTATAGTAGTCCTCATCTGTATAGCATTAATTAGATATGCAAAATATTATTAGTATGCAAAATACTAGGTGTGGAAACCATGCTTTTATTGTGGTAAGTGCCCATAAGGAGATACAGGTAAGTAATGAGCTATAACAAAAAAATATAAACCAAAGTACTATTAATGTGTGATTTCTAATACAGGGTTAGTAAGTTATATTTCTAAAACAGAAAGATAGCTTTTCTCTTGCTGTTCTTCATCCTTCTCCCCCTGCAGTTCATTTAATGTTGGGAGATAAATTGTGAGATCTGTAGGTAACACCAAATACATGGACAATAAAGAGTCAGTAAAATAAATCACAACATCAAAGTCCTTCAAGATTTGTGAGTTATCAGACCACATGTATTTTCAGGGCTTGGTTTTTTTTTTTTCCAGCAACATTGCTGCATATTAACTGTTCATTCTGCCTTTTAAATATAATTACAAAGATGTGAAAAATGATGGAATTCAGTAAAAAGATAAAATACCATCTCTTAAGATCATTTTGGCACAAATGTAAGGTTAGAATCATAGAATCATAGAATCATTAAGATTGGAAAAGACCTCTAAGATCATCGAGTCCAACCATCAACCCAACACTACCACGCCCACTAAACCATGTCCCTAAGCGCCTCATCTACACATCTTTTAAGTACTTCCAGGGATGGTGACTCCACCACTTCCCTGGGGCAGCCTGTTCCAAGGCCTGACCACTCCTTCATAAAGAAATTTTTCCTAATGTCCAATCTAAACCTCCCTTGGCACAACTTAAGGCCATTTCCTCTCATCCTATCGCTAGCTACTTGGCAGAAGAGACCGACCCCCACCTCACTACAACCTCCTTTCAGGTAGTTGTAGGGTGCGATGAGGTCTCCCCTCAGCCTCCTCTTCTCCAGGCTAAACAACTCCAGTTCCCTCAGCTGCTCCTCATAAGACTTGTGCTCCAGACCCTTCACCAGCTTCGTTGCCCTTCTCAAGGTTCTTGCTATTCAAGGAAAAAAAAAAGTGTTCATCTCAGAATGAAGACAAAAACCCTCAGAATTTTAATAAAGAGTAACTGTAAAACTGTTCCATGAATCTAAAACACAGCATTCTTTTGTCTTTGTAAAATAGTTCCTAGTCCTGTTTAAATATGGTCCTGGTCCTGGAAAAGTCTGATTTTTTTCTTTGTCTTCCTCATTAAACAACCAACCAACCAACCAGCCAAACTGCTAGAGTATTTGTTTGTTTCTTTCTTTTATCATGAAGGTGTAGCCTTAACTTCTGGAAGAACTGCACAGTCAGAGGGGTAAAAAGTGAGCAAAGACATAACAGCTACTTTTTGCCTAAAGATATGCAAGATTTTTGGGGGCTATTCTTACTAGCAGTGCAAGGCAAAATTTTGCTCAGTTCTTTGGAATACAAAAATGTGAAATTTAGTATCATAAGGAATTTCCTACTAATAAAAAAAAAAAGCCACTGTAAATTATATCCTCGCCTCTTTCACTATAATTAATTAAATATAAATTTTTGTGTTTATATGGAAGTTGCTGTGAAAATTGAATTAATATCTTCATGACTTAACATTATTTTTAGGACAGTTTTCTTTGTATTCACAATGGAACCTCAGCACAGAACCTGTACAGTTACAGAACAACACTAAAAAAAGACTCAAGGGTTTTCATGGAGGGGTTAGCCTAGATTTACTGTAGCTGAGAGCCCAGTTTGCCACGTAGTTTTCAGAATTAATTTTCTTTCTCAGCTATAAAGACTTTTGCTGATCAAGACTGACTGTGTGGTTTATAACGAACAACTTCTAACAAATATTTCCATGTTTCAGTATATGATATGTAATAAAGACCCAAGATCACTCAACCAGTGCACATAATTTTAGATCTTTTAATCCCATTACATCTTTTACTAGTGTCTTTCTTGAGCAAGAAAGGCATTTTGGCACTCAAGTATTCTGATTTTCATTTTACCGAGAATTTAACTGCTATTTTTCCAAACTGAAATAAGGAACAATAAGGTTTTTATATTATTGTTTAAAACCTCTGTGGATTCATAAAATGTGATGTCATCGGATTAATGCCCCTTTAAAAACAATACTTACATTAGTTTTTCTTCCTCAATAGATAATCACACTGATGATCCCAAATGATAGAAAGGCAATGCAGGAAACTCCTCCTTTTTCGAGATGAGATGGGTTAGTGTTTGCTTTGCTGGAATGTTGGAAGGTCCCTATCTGCAGAAATAAGTAGTTACACTTTGAACACAAGGTAGGATACGAACAGGATAACAGGATATGAATCTGTTAATTTATATCAGATGTGATCTCCTTTCTAAATTTTATATTACAGACATAAAATTGTCACCTCACAGAAAATGCAAAACTATGCATCTTTAAGCACTGTTTTTCAAAAGGTTTTATTTTCCTGCAGGACTAATAATTTTATATGTAAAAATTGAAGAGGGATAAACCTTCTCGCTCAGCCTTCCTGCCACCAAGTATTTTTTTCTTTCCAAATGCAAGCATTGCTTGGTATAATCCTAAAAGAATAGATTAATGTTTTCCCTAATTCATATGGCGTAAGGGATTGGTTCAGGTAGCTGCAAGAACAACTCCTCAGGCTGAAGCCTGATTTCTTTCAGCACATTGCATTATCTGTGGGAATTCCTGGGCTCTTCGTGACTCCCTGTACCATGGCTTTGTTTCCCATCTCCCTCTTCATGACCAACCACAGATGTTCACACCACCTCTATGCAAGCCTTCCATTCATCCAAAAGCCCACACGTATTCGTATCTGTCGTCATCTGGCATTTTTGTCCGAGGCGATGCAGGTGTTTCTTTACAAAGAATTTCTGGAGGGGGTTCCACAGGCCTGAAATACTCTTGCAGAGAGTACCTCACACTCTTTTAATCTTCCAGTTTATAATTTTAATTGCACTTAAGCTTGTCTCAGAATCACTGGTCGTTCCATCATGGAGAATAATCAGTCTTGCCTGTAAGTGTGGAAAGCTGAGCTTGTTTCCCCAAACTCTCCTTAACCTGTGGCTATCAGTAAGCAAGTGTCCACAGATCATTTAATTGTGAAGGTTTGCACTGACCCTGCTTTGGGTTTAGTCCTAAAACTAAAGTATATGCTAAGGGAGACCAGCAGAGAAATCTTTTGTTTTGTACTATGATGATTTTATTTTGGAATTAATTTTTTTGGTCTCATATCTATTGGAGCACTGTAGTTACCAAAAAATATACAGTTTATGCTTATAGCTTATGTGTCTTGTTTCAATGTTAATTTATATTCTTATTGTACGTGTTATAACATCCTTCATATCACATAAGACTTTTATAGATGGCAAAAAGAATACAAAATCCTGTGGTTTTCATCTTGACAAGAATCCTGTTAATAAAATAGTAAATACAGAAAAAGATAGTAAGGGAACTATTTCTGAAAAAGTATAATGCAAACTGCTTTTTATGTCTGATTCATGGAGTAACATTTTACCTAAAAAGTTATATTTCCCACACTTGCCAGATTTCAGCCCTAATGCATGTTGAGCCACAGCACAGTGAAATACCTGTTTTATAATAGTTAAAATTAAGCTTTATAAAATATAACAGAATGATTTAGGAAAATTTCCTTGGGATCTTAGATACAGGACGGTATCAAAGATTTTTTCGCTTTCAGTCTTCTAATTTATCCAAGATATTCTAAGGAAAGTGCTTAACATTTGTCAAATAAAGCCTGAACTTACTTTTGATGAGAAAACTCTCATTGATTTGAGAAGGCAGAGAAATTGATCCATTAGGAAGGAAAATGAATGCTCTTTCTAAGTGAAAAAGAATGGCCCCTCCGAAAGGTACTGTTTACCATAATGTTGCCTTTTTGTTATATTGCGCTGTTTAGCAAAAGTCCAAACTGGGACTCATCACTTTTAATACGAATGCATTTGAGAAGATGAATTAAGTCTCAGATAGAAGAGGTAGGTGAACTTGTCCGAACTGTGGGTGGTGCGGTAATTAAAAGTCAGGGAATCTGCACTCTCTGACAGTTCATTAGACAAAACAGTATGTGGAAAATGTCTTGTCATGTCTAATTGCTACAGCTGCTTGGATTTCTCTGCTATTCTGAGACATCAGCTATTCATAAACTATCAGGAGGAATTAATCTGTGGAAAGATACACTTCCTACGTTACATGTATCCTTCTGTGAGATCAATGCCTCCAGTCTTTGACTAAAAGCTGTAACTTAACTAAGAGACATGGCAAATATAACAGTAGAAAATCTATATCTAGCGACAGTGTTAGAACTATTGAGTTGAGCCAACAACATTACTTAGGAGCATAGTGGGATATGACAGCATAGCTGTCTGAGTGGGATTATATTGTGTTGTCTATCAAGATAATTTTTACATATACATTACTAAGCAGTTCCAGATGTGGAACTTGAGCTAGAGCTACTGGTCCTGGAGCCTTCTTGTTTCATCTCATAGCATGTAGAGAAACTAGCTTTATTACATAGGTGAATGATCTTACAGTATAGCAGCAGCAATGTATCACATTGATTTTCTGTACTTTCATTCATATTTTCCATTATACAGAATGTTAGGATGCAATTTAGTATTCCCATAATAAAATGAGAGACAATTCGCAGTGGGGTAGCTTTTGGGCTTGAGTTGGTTGTAGTTCAGGCATTTTCAGCGCAGCACATTGTGCTGTAGCCACACACTTCATGGGTAGTTTCAGACAGTGCTGGGATTTCGACTGAAGCGACTGGATTGACATGAGACCAAATGAAGTCACAGTCTAATTCATGTCTGCAAAACTGATTTTTGCTTTCCAATAGAAGCTACATGGTTCAATATAGTCCTGACCCTGCAAACATTTGTGCATGTATTTAACATTATTAGCATTAGTAGATTCATATCTTTTGATGGAACTTCATATTAATCAGGTAATTATTGAATTCTTATTGCACTAACATTCCTCAGTAGTTAAGGGCTACTGGGAAATCCAAACGAGATCTATCTGCCTCAGTCGTTAGATTTCTTAATATCCTAAGCTTTTGCTTCAGGACTACTTCAGTGCCAAGAAGTCTTTCCAGCTGGTGCATGCACATACTGCCCCATGCTCTGAGGCATCTGCTTCATCAGGCTTGAGCTGGCTTGATATAGATGCTATCCACAGAAAAGTACTTTTCATAAGGGACTTGTAAACATGCTTCTGGACATTGATGGAAGATGGTGGGAGACTCTTGCATGCTGTGTTTTACTGATGGTATTGTGAAAATTTGAAAACAATAATAGTAATAGTAATAATAATAATAATACAGATCCACAGAACTTCATTAAGGCTCTTGAAATGGATTATTTTGTATAAAATTTAAATGTAATAAGTGAGATAGTCGACTTGTTGCGCTCTGATGTCTACACTGTTTGCAAGTAATTTCGCATGAGTAAAACTCATGCAAATTGTCTATCTTTTACACTCAGAGTCAACAGAGCATTATGTAAACAGGATCTGACTGATCTGTAGGAGGTATTTGCACTCTGACATGGTGGATTAGTTGTGGTCTGATGCTACTCCCTGCAACTAGTG
The DNA here is from genome assembly GCF_000690835.1 of Fulmarus glacialis. Lineage (NCBI taxonomy): Eukaryota > Metazoa > Chordata > Aves > Procellariiformes > Procellariidae > Fulmarus > Fulmarus glacialis. The sequence continues at coordinate 31,224 of NW_009221864.1, forward strand.
CAAGTGGGTGAAAAGCTTGCAGCAATTCTATTTCTCTTTGGATGTCAGAGAATAGTGCACAGGAGTGAACTTATAAATTTCAATAATTTTTCATTCTTCTGAGTTTATTTTTAAGTTTTGTCTGTATCCTATGAGCATCCAGAAGTGAAATCACATTTTTTAGGATTATTGATTCTTCATAAAAATCAATAGATTGTATTAGTCCCTGCCACAAGGCTTAGATGGAGGGTTGCAACTTGCAAATTGCAAGCATGAGTTTAAACTTCTCAACAAGATGGCAATTTAACCTTTTAGTTTGCTCCTAATCTTACTACAGGCCCCCCGAGGCCATACTTACCTTCAAGGCAAGTGAAGGTTTTGAACATATCAGCAGGAGGAATTAAACAGCCCTGTACCAAAGGAGCAGGAAGAGGAATTTTGAAAGGGTTTCAGGTTTAGGGTGAGACCCAGACTACTGTGTCCAACCTGTCACTCAAGTTCTCATTACAGTCCCAAAGTCAACCACTCTGACCAGGATAATTTGGTGCACAACTGCGCTTTACTTTTAACACTGCTGGAGATGAACATCTTTATTCTTTGCAAGTTTTCTTTAAAAGTACCTATGCTTTCAATGTGTCTCTTAGAGGTGAAATTTAGTGGGACTTACACCATCATTCATTTTTTTCTTTTTTTTTTTTTTTTCGGGGTTGGGAACAATGCATGATTGATGGGCTGAAAGATTTAAATCCTCTTTTCATCTAAGTACTGGGCACCACCAGTCAATGCCTACTGTAGGTTTCAAGGATACTGATACTTTTAGACTCTTAAAAAAAAAAAAGAAAGAAAAAAGCATTGCTAGTAGCAAAAGCAATTGCTGACTCAAAATGCATATCCTGATAAAAACAAAAGAAATGCAAGCGTACCCAGACTGTGCAACTGGATCTGCACAGACTGATTCTGGCACCGGGTTTCAAAAACATAGGTCTGACTATAGAAGCATGGCTGGAGTGGAAAAATCCATACTGCAAGTGCAAACCCATGGATCCCATTTACACCAGCTGGAGCTGCATTCAGCTGTAGGTGTTCTAGGCAGAAACTGTGTTATGTTTTATAGCTGTAAAATCTTCAGCTTCATACAGACTCTCTCAGTTGTGACACTTAGGTACTATTGCAGTAATAAATAATGAGAATTATCAAATATAATGTTGAAACAATTATATATGTATATGTTGCCGTTTCTTACACACTTTCTTGCCTTCTCATGTTTCCTTTATTTGAGATGCGAAAACAGAAGATTAAATTCAGCAAAATTTGTCATGACTGCCAGTTTCTTTTCTAGGGAGACCAAGAGTGGAACAAAAATGAAATGCCTGGAACATTTAGCCTGGACAGGGGGAACCAGCAAAACACTGTGTGGCGCAGCCTTGTGCAGTTCTGATCTGGCAGGTGTCCTTATGCTATACAAGCAATAAACTAACTCCTATCTGCTTAAGTAGAAAGAAATTGTTATCAGAAAGGTACATTTCACATTAGGCGGTGGAGAAATTGTATATTTTGTGTAAAATGTAAATAGCAGATAAAGACTTAACTTAAAAAAAAAAAAAAAACTCAGCAGAAATCCTGAACTACAGTTTCCTTCTTACATTTACCAAGAAGTGTGTTCTCCATTTTAACTCTTTTTCTGTCAAAAAGAATGAGAAATTATCTTTTTTTTATTATTATGGGATTTTTAAAGTTTTTTAACATGGCTATGTAATTATGAAATCCGTAAGAATAATACAGTCCATAAAAGTAAAACAAAACCCACAGTATCTAACTATTATTGTATGAAACAAGTAATGTTACTGGGAGACCATTCAGAAAATGCCTTATCTGTAATTTTTATAGTTGTTTAATTTCCTCTTTTATATGCTATATTTTCCTCTGTATTCACTGTGGATGAGATATTGCACCACACAGAACTTCTAAAATAAGCTTATTATTTTAAGCCTTCTTTTTCATTGGTATTGGCAAATTTCTTTGGCTGCTCTTGATTTTCATCCCTCTCCCTTTTTTTGAATGTCTGAGCTGTGTTTTTCTAGCAACTAGTGATTTGGGCATTTTGAGACATACTCAGTTTTGTAAGTGGGGTGATCATTGACTTTTTGGAAAAACAATAACTAGAAGAGTATTTGGAGTTGCAGGTCATTTGTGAGAATTAAATATTATGATGCTATTAAGCTGATAAGTCATTTTATGAACACTCCATGGGACCACTGTGACTAGCATTGCTTCTGCATGAGAGCTGGGAATTTAAAGAAAGCCATGTCGTGTCACAGGATTCAAAATCAAGGCAAGTTGAACAACTTCTATGCCAGATGAGTTAAACCAAAACTTGCCCTTCAGAGAGGCTTATGTCCAGGTCTGAATGTCATTGCTTGGAGCTCTCTGTCTTCTTTTTTTAAATGCCATGTTTGTTTAACCCAACAACTCTAAAAGCAATAGTGGAGGTTTTTGCCATGCCTTGCTTTACCTCTAACTTTATGAAGCTGATAATTCTTAGAAAGCCATGCCCAGTACAGCATGTTGACTGCTCAGATGGAGGTCCCAACACGTTACTACACACATACAGATTGACTTAACATTGCATAGGCTCACTATCCTGGACTTCAGGAGAGCAGACTTTGGCCTCTTCCAGGATCTGGCTGACAGAGTGCCATGGGACAAAGCCCTGGAGGGAAGAGGGGCCCAAGAAAGCGGGTTAATATTCAAGGATCACCTCCTCCAAGCTCAGGAGCGATGCATCCTAACAAAGGGGAAGTCAGGCAAAAACACCAGGAGGCCTGCATGGATGAATAAGGAGCTCCTGGACACACTGAAACACAAAAAGGAAGCCTACAGAGGGTGGAAGCAAGGACAGGTAGCCTGGGAGGAATACAGAGAAATTGTTTGAGCAGCCAGGGATCAGGTTAGGAAAGCTAAAGCCCTGATAGAATTAAATCTGGCCAGGGAAGTCAAGGGCAACAAGAAAATCTTCTATCGGTATGTCGGAAATAAAAGGAAGGCTAGGGAAAATGTGGGCCCTCTCCGGAACGAAACGGGAGACCTGGTTACCAGGGATACGGAGAAGGCGGAGGTACTCAATGACGTTTTTGTCTCAGTCTTCACCGGCAAGTGCTCGAGCCTCACCGCCCAAGTCGCAGAAGGCAAAGGCAGAAACTGGGAAAGAGCCGCCCACTGTAGGAGAAGATCAGGTTCGAGACCATCTAAAGAACCTGAAGGTGCACAAGTCCATGGGACCCGATAAGATCCATCCACGGGTCCTGAAGGAACTGGCAGATGAAGTTGCTAAGCCACTATCCATCGTATTTGTGAAGTTGTGGCAGTCCAGTTCCCGCTGACTGGAAAAGGGGAAACATAACCCCCATTTTTAAAAAGGGAAGAAAGGAAGACCTGGGGAACTACAGGCCAGTCAGTCTCACCTCTATCTCTAACAGATCCTCCTGGAAGCTATGCTAAGGCACATGGAGGACAGGGAGTTCAGTAAAGGCAGCAGATTTTTGTGTTGCCATCTCTGCTAACCGTCCAGGATTTGTTCTATCTGCTGCAGTACATTATTATGTGGTTGGGCTTTGCTGTTCTTTCTGCAAAGAAAGCTCTACCCCACCTTTCTTCCCGCTGCTTGGTTTCCTGCTGTTAGTAAAGGATAATCTCATCTCTCAGCAGCTGGTCTTGAGAGTACATTGCATGGTCCTCCCTGGGGATCCACATCAGCATAGACCCAAAATGACACAACTCTCAGAGAAAATGCAGACATTTGAGTTACCCATGAGTTTCTCCAGGGAACCCACAAAACAGGACTACAAATATCTATTCATTGTGAGTAAACCCAACATGCTATGGCATTGTAAACACCAAGCTGAATGGTGCAGTTGATTCGCTTGGGGGAAGGGATGCCATCCAGAGGGACGTTGACAGTGTTGAGGCGTGGGCCAGTGTGAACCTTATGAAGTTCAACAAGGCCAAGTGCAAGGTCCTGCACCTGGATCAGGGAAACCCCCAGTGTCAATACAGGCTGGGGGA
>NW_009221865.1:0-6890 GCF_000690835.1 Fulmarus glacialis
CCCTCCCAGTCTCTTCCAGAGCATGGAAGGTGGATGTCCTTAACTAGCAGGGTACTTAGCAACAACTAAAAACATCCATGTGTTATCAACATTCTTCTCATACTAAATCCAAAACACAGCACTAGGAAGAAATTTAACTCTATCCCAGCTGAAACCAGGACAGCACATTGGGTCCAAACTCCTGAGTTTAGTGGGGTTTTTTTCCTTCTGCTTTTGTAAAAATCCATTAGTGATATTCTGTACTTGTAAGGCTGAATTCAGTTTCTGGAAAGCCTGCATCCCAGGCACGATCTGATCCAAGGTCTCAGTTTAACCTGTGGCTATTTCAAACTGTAGATCAAAAGTCATGTCTCAGTGGACTTTTTTGATGATTACTGATTCCAATAGCAAACATCTGAGCTGAACTTTCAGCTTTGTTTAGATGCTCTTGGTAAAGTAGGTATCTCAGTGGGCAGGGTCAGAAAAGAAAAAAAAAACAACCAGTTGTTTTTTCTTTCATATCTCAAATTATAATTTGTAATCCTTTGACCTGCAGTAAGGGGGATGTGCTCCATTTATTTCGTAGAGAAGCCCAGATCAATGAATATGACTTTGTCAGCAGCCTTTGGTAGACTGGCACTCCATCAAACAGCAGAGATAAACAAGAGAGACTGCTGGGGAACCAGAGTCAGGTATCTGGACCAGACTTAGCCGTGAACTAAGTGAATGGGTTGGGAGAAGCTGGGGTGAACTACCCAGCTTTGAGGCAGTGCAAAAATACAGGAAAAAATACAGCCTACAACCCCTACTATGAAACAGAACAGGAAGTCATCAGAGATGACTGGTTTCAGTACTGCCCTTAAACCTCTCCGCACCACCTCTAGCTCTGCCACAGATTAGGCTTTTTTTTCTCTCGGGGAACACATTTTCTCTTTGCAACAATAACAATGGAAATAGAAAAATAACTAGAATAACAAGTGAATGTAAAAGAAATTTCCAGGCCAAACCCAGTTATGGAAAGAGCAGAGCTATTTGAACCATATAACTTCATACACTTTCACAAAATATCAGCATTCTTCCATCAGTAGAAACTCCAGCAGGAAATGCTTGACTTTCTGATATGTGTGTGTGTGTGTGTGCACGTGTGTGAGTGGTGGAGAAAGAAGGGAGGAAAAACAATTCAATAAAACATTTATTTTTCAGGAATACATGACTTTCTTTTCTTTAAAGAAGAGTTCCTATCTCTGTGAGCTCTGCTAGAAAAAAGGTGTCAGCAGAGCCGGCATGAGGTACATGTTCCTCACTCCAGCAGCCCTCACTAGCACCCCTCACAACCAGCACCCTTCACCCCGCAGCAGTACCACCTTTCTCATCCTCCTTCAAAGGTTACAGAGAGGCAGATGCAGGCTAGCCTCCAGGCTCTGTCATGCAATGAAGAAACACATACTGTCTGCTGGATGGAAAGCCACAAACTCTTTTTCTGAAGTAAATCAGTTCATTTCTACTATTGGTTCTTAAGAGGTTCAACACACTTTTGAGGCAACTTAAATCACTTCCTTAGCCCTATTTGTTCTCTTGGCCTGACTGCCAAGCTTTCATGTTATCCACATCTTGATTTTATCCCCAAAATGTCTGTGATGCACTGCCAGAAGCGAATGTCAACTAGCTCTCAGCTTCACCTAAGGAGCCTGGCATTTTTTTTTATGAAGTCTTACATCAGAGACAGGACTCAGCTCATAACAAACCCCACATCTTTTGCTGTTGTTGTTGCTCCTTTTTCTCTAAATCAGTCGTGGTGCAATGAGCCAGACTGCCATCCTGGAAAGCAAAGCATCCTCTGCAGCTGGATCACCACCAGCAGAACTTTCCTCCCAGAGCCTCCCCCCTGCTCTGCACCGACAGGTGAAATCTGGAAGTCGGGAGCTGAATGACAGGTACCACTGACTGACCGCCTGCCCCCCCGAGTGTCCCTTTACCACTGCAAAGCATAGCTGCTGTGATTGCGTGGGGGACTGGGAGGGAAGCAACTAACAAGAAAAATTCTTACACTCACAAAACTTCTTTTTTGTGGACCCACTTGCCTTGGTTTGCTGTTGTTCTCTGTTTTGTTTAAAACAAAGACCATAGTCATTTTGATATAAAATTTTGTCCGTATCCAGCCTCCAGTGGATTTCATAGGGATGCTTGTGGCTATATTCCCTAACCAGCTTTAAAAACCTCATCCTATGGACCAGTAGGATGTCAAAGTTTGACATGGCTGTGAGAAACATGCAAATAATTTTAGAATCCCACCCCCCAAAATGGCAGTGAGTGGGAGTGAATAAAAACAACAGGCTGTTTTTTAAATTAATAACATTTTATCATTGCAAATGACAGCTCTTCCACCCACAGTATTTGGTGGCCTATGGCTTTTTCTCCTAAACAAGACTGAGGTTCTTCAAGTGAAAAAAATAAAAAAGATAGAAACATTGGTTTAGAGGTTGCACAGAACATAGAAATCAGATTCCTTCACTGGATATTGCTTCAGCTAGTACTGGTGAAAATAGCTATAGCTTCAGGTAAGCAAAGGGAATTATGTACAGGTCAAACTCCAGCTCTTACTACCCTATGTACCAAGGGTCATCATCTGCATGATACTCTTCATCATGCAGACAGGAATAAATGGGAATCTTGTTAGAGAGAACGAATCCCTTACCACCACCCATCTTGTCCTCACTGAGGCTAACAATAAGTTATGACCATTCATTTTTAATATCTCGATCACTGCTGCAGTACGATGATGCCCGTGCTTTGCAATTACCTTATCCATTTTCTTCTTTGGGCAGCCCCTTGCTCAATAAAGCCTCAGTCCCTTCTGGGAACCAGCACAACCAGTGACAGGATGCACTGACAGGGAGGAAAGGGGGAATGGCTCTGTGGTTGGCTGTCTGGGTCTAGTGTCTTGGTTCAAACAGTTCCCAGCAATGAGAGACATGATCAAAATGACAAAATGCTTAGGAAATGTGTTACAGCTGACACTCCACATACTGCCTGCTGCCACACAAATGCATACTGTCATTAGAGACATGAACTCAGGAGCAAGAGTAGGAACAAGGCATTTGGAATCTCCTGGCTTTTGTCAGTTTGCATCAAATCTTTTGTTTCACTGGCAATGTTTAAATTAAATGTAGATTTATCTATTTTTGCACTGAATTTATTACTGGTTCCTAAAGCCAAATCAAACCGTCCATGGAAGGTTATGAAACATGCAATGTTTTCCCAGGAGATAGCCCATTCTCTCTAGGAATATCTTGTTTTGGTTCCTGCAAATGCATATTTTAGATCCACTTACACATGTATTTATGCATTTTTTAAAAGCTTCCTTTTTGGTCTGTTAAACACATTTTCTGGGTCAGGCTGTGTCTTCGTAGCCCCACTCTGCACCAATCAGGTAGGACCTTGAGTAGCAATTTATTCCTATATCTGTGTCTCCTAGCAAACTGTGATATCAAATATTCAGCTTTGAGATGTCACAGCAGGATTGAGTCAACATTTGTTTAAAGCCACTGGAAGTAGTTCTGACAATTAGTAGAAACGGCAAAAGAAATTCACCCAGGCACACACAGAGCCAGCAAGCAGGAAGCATACAGTAAATTTGCCATGCAAGCATGGTGAACTTTAAAGCATTTCCCACTGCGAAAGCTCCGTCTTCTTTAGTTAGATTAGAGAGAATCAGCTTGACACTTTGATTATTATGAACAAGAAGGGGCTTTAAAATAATTAGCAAGTCTGCACTTCAATCCACCTCTTGCATCCGAGGTTCTTGGAGAGCTTCAAGAACAGTCACTCATGCCTGGTAGTGATGCTGCTACCAGTTCATCCTCACTTCAGAGGTAGGAGAGTTGTGACACAATGGATGTGATGTGACCAAGGTTGCAGGAGCCTAGGAGCCCTGCTAAGGTACCCAGGGATATATTGCTAATTGGTTACTGTTCTTCAGACTCATTGCGACTGAATACTTTTTTTTTTCAATACAGCTTGTGAGTAAGACTCTTCACTTTAGGGACCAGAATAATCCTCCTTCTATCATTACTTGTCCAGATGGTGTCAGGGAACTGCACCTCTTTGCCCGTTTCCCTTCATCTATTGAATGAGAATAAAGCCACTCGGCCTTCCTTGAAAATTGCCTGTTGTTATCAGTGAAAAATTAGAGTTCATCACACCAGCAGGATTCCATTTCTGCTTTTGCCCATCATAAAGACATGCTAGAATTTATTTAAAATGAGTGTTATGGCATTCCTCTGTAATGGCAAAGGGCTCACATAGTGTTGCCCTCACAAACAGAGCTGAGGGGGGGAGTGATGATATTACACTGCCAAAATGTCTCCTTCTCTTCAGCACTTCACAAGGCCACAGAGCCTTTTGTACTTTCTTTCATTATATTTTCACAGCATGAGATGCAGCTGTTGTATTTACATAATGCCCGAGCAAGAGCTTTAATTGTCCTTCAGAAAGGAAGAGGCAGAGGAAGAGGCAGAGGAGGGGGAGACCTGAAGGACCACAGCTCCTGCTATGAGGAAAGCAAGCCTAGTGTCCTCCCTCCGTGCTGTCCTGGTGGCATAACTATCACACCCTCTTCTAACTTCTAGCCCAGCACAAGACACTTTTTCTTAGTTTGCCAGTGGTACCACTTACAGCCAGGTTTGGGGAACACAGGGGGATCTGCAGCAAAGGCAGTAGCACCTCAGCACGGATGGCCACTGACCTTTACAAACAAGAGGGCTAGTGCAGTGCCCGCTGGACAGCCAGTCCTCAAGGGGACTCAGGGAGGATGTGAGGGCACAAATGATGGGTTTAACTGCTGCGATGTCTGTCTCATGGTTTTTTTTTTCTTTGTGTTGTACCCTGAGATCACTGAAGTAGCTGCTGGCAGCCATTTCCTCCTCTGTACCTCACAGAGAAGACACGCTGATCTTTTGTGGTGACTTAGCTTTTGTTTGTTCTTGGCTTTTGTGCTCTCCAAATCAAAAGTTAAACCCTGTCTTATTCTTAAATAACCACCTTATTCTTTCTTTATTGAGGATCTTATTACAGGCAGAGGAAATTCTTCAGGAATTGGTTAAAAGCGTTGTGGCAGTGAAATACAGCTTTGTTTTGCTTAGCTTTCCTCAGACAAAGTGTTTGCAGTTTTGTGTGTAACACTTGCAGATATAAAGATACAGACCACCCTGTAAAATTAGGGCAGGGATTTGAAGTTTCATACTACTTACAGGTATCGGAATCCCTCATGATGATGTCTGAAGAAGAGAAAATAAGTAAACAGAGAAGGTAAACGCATGGTTACAGTATAGATTAGCATCCTACATCCGCAAGTAATCCCACTGAAGTTGCAGCAAGGTACTACTCAATAGGACTAAGGGTAGGGAAATCTGCCTTGAATGAGTGGTGGAAGGGTGCGGAGAGTCAAGAGACAGAGTCGTCTGGAGTTGATCAATGGGTAGTATCTGTGAAATGGACCCCCAGAAGCAACCTTCTAGTAGAAAGTCAAATACGATGGCAATGTTCAGTGGCACAAAAAGAAAGAAATTATTGAAAAGAAAAAAGAAAGCAAAATGGAACTTTTCCATAACAAATGCATGTCTCTTAAAACACACTATAGCATTGCTGTACACTGACTAGACACCAAAGAAGAAGGAACCTTAGTGCTTCCTTCAAAAGGAAAGCATTCCTTTCCCATGACAAAATTACATTTTCTCCTAATCGTATGGTTTTGTTTTAAGCAGAAATAGAAACAACAGTAAACATCTATCAAAAACAGTTTAATTAAAATGTTAAATACCCTTCCATAGAGAAATCTTCTTTCCCAGCAATAAAACCTCACTACAGAGTTAATTATTTAAAGTAATATATTTGCTTCTCTATGTCTGTATATAAGAGATTAACATATTAATGGGAATGTAATTATGTTATAAAACTCCTTTTTATTTGCACTGGGTTTCAAGATGCAATGTTTCAGTGATATGTGATATTTTTCCTGCTTTGTAACCTCAAGCGTACAGTGCACATTTTTTAATGATGATTATAATTATCACAGTAAAATAGGAGTTTTGAGTGTCACAAAAAGAAAATTTTCCTATTCCTTCATTTTCTCTAAAGGTCTTGAGTTCATCTTTTTGAATACTTACAGTATGTTTTCTTGTGGGTCTTGTTCCATAAATATTTGTTTACTGGCAAACTGGCTGAATCGTGCAGCTTTTTCCTTTCCCATTATAGGTGTAAAGCTTATTCCTCCCTTTACTCATAAGAAGCTGCCAGAGGGTGTGCTATGATTTTTTGGTCTCAGTTCACACCACCCAAAACACGTGTCCGCACCACAGAAACCAACCCACGCAGCACATGCCCTTAGCACTCATGTCACAGCCACAGAAAAATTGGTTCCTGTTGACTTAATGACCTGGTGCTCAATAACGATAATATCCCTGCAGCACAGTGAAAAGGTTAGCGTGTAGCTTTCACTGCTGCTGCACCCCTTCCATGGTCAGATGAGAGTCAATGAGCTGCCACCTCTGATCAGCATGGCTGTGCAGGGGAGATGTTCACGTCACCAACACATTCAGACTTGGGCTGGCAATGCAGTTCTGGACTTTGGTCTCATGCAGAAACCAGAGATGACTGATTGGCAAACCAATGTATATTGCCTCTGTGGAGGAGCTGCTGCTGGGTGCCTGATGGCATGAACTGCTGGCTCGCCCAGAGGCAAGAAATTGCTAATGAGAGGTATCTTTTCTGTGTGCGGAAGTACTTGATCCTGCTTGCTGCTGAGTTCTGGGCTCAGCTGGATCGGGCAGCTGGTCTGTCTGTTGTAAAGGTAAATTTTTCTGTTTCCAAGAGAGGCAATAGTTCCCATTCCTGCATGTTGTGCAGGATCAGCA